>NC_090076.1:6319456-6392743 GCF_038355195.1 Osmerus mordax | reverse complement strand
AAAGCTGGAGTGATGACCTTTTTGTTTAACCCCGTGACCTGTTTTTCCTGCACCCTCTGACCAATCACAACGATTAGTGCCAATAACAGGGGCGTGGCCTATCTGAGCCGGATTAACGGTGTTTGTGTAGCAATCCCTCAGAGCACCCAGTGGATAGATCAATCGGGACTAAGAAATCAATGAGAGGGAGAGAGAGAGAGAGAGAGAGAGAGAGAGAATAAACTCTTTGGGTAAAAGGTCGTACAAAAAAAGAACTGGTCCCTTGGAGTCCCTGGGTCCTTTGAGGTCTACTGCCTGCTCGGTCTTACCCATCACACACACTTCAAATCAAGACACACACACAAACACGTACACATTATCCAACCCTACTACCCCTCCCCCACCAAGCAGCATCCACAGTCCTGCTGGAGAAGGAGAGAAGAGGAGAGGAGAGGGGTAACGTAGGGAGGGGATGAGTGAAAGCACGTACGGGGGAGGGGGGGGGGGGGTCTGGTGATTGACATGCGGTGTCACAACCAACATGTCACCTCCACAGAGCTAGCCCCTCGTGAACCCTCACCCCTCCTCCTCCTTCCCTCGGCGCTGACATCCCTCTTTTTCCCCCTCTCCCTCCTCTCCCCCTCATCCCAGCATCTCTCAGTGTGCAGTCTGTTTGGGACGCGCAGGCCACTGTCACTTTCCATGTATCTTCCTGTCTCTCTGGACCACTCTGGATTCTCTTTGTCTGTGCCTTGTCTGAACCTTTTTCTCTCCCCCTCCCTCCCCCCTCTCCTGCGATCTAGACGCAGAGCCCCAAGCCGTGATTGGCAGGTGAGAGAAGAGGTGTGGGGCGGCAGAAGGCACAAGAGCAGGGTATGGGCGGAGGGGCAAAGAGGGGAGCTGATTAATTCTGTACAAATGAGAGCCCCCCTTTCGGCATTCTGTACCGCTCCAATAACCCTCCCCCCCCCCACCCCCAACCCCCCCCACCCGGCCTCAGTCCAACACGTTTCATTCCCACAGGCTGACAGTGTGTGTGTGCGACCTTCCGTTCCAAAACTGGATCGGTTCTTCCGTGGCAGCATGGCTAATTAAAGCAGTGCCACTCGGCCCCCTATAGCCCATGCCTTCTCTGGGAAGCCTTCGGCCCCTGCTCTCCATCCAGCCCTGGCTGGGCCTGGCACACCTCCGCCTCCGTCCCTGGGCTGCTGGCCGGCCTGCAATAGTCAGCCATGCTCAAACTCTCGAATGCACTCAACTCAAGTCTGTCGAAGTCTGCTAAACTCTACTGTGAATATGGCTGAAAAGAGCTGAGTGAGACACAAAAGGAGTCCAAACCTAAAACCGCGCTCTAATCACAAAACTGATAACACCACTAACAGATTGCACCACTAACAGATTGAATTCCTTGTTTCTCTGCATGTTCGCGGGGAGAGTCTACAATGGGTGTGTGCGTGTGTCACGTGTGTGCACGCGTGGGCGTGAGTGTGACAGGCCCGCAGTCCCCTTAATCAAGCTGTTAGTCTCCTCTCCTCACCATCCACGGTTGTCGGCAGATAGGCCCCAGTGCATGCTGAGAACAGGCTGCGACGGCGGGCGCTAAGTGGACGGGGTCCACGGCCGGGCTGTCAACCAGCAAGCCCCCCTAACGACATTTGCCCCCCCCCAGAGGGCCTGGTGCTTTGCAACGGTATTAGGCCTGGACATTCTCCAAACTACAAACGTACATCTTGTTAACAGGGAGAGGGAGCAGGAGTTCTCCAGAGAGTTTAACTAATGCGTTTCCTCGTTTTGTTTATTAAAAGGAAAAACACTGCGGGGATGCGGAGACTGAGGCAGCATCGCCAACCAAGCTTTTAGGTACGTTTCTTCTCTTCGCTACCTCACAAAAATAAACACACACACACACACACACGCAGACAAACACACGCACGCAGAGCAGTAATGGGACATGACAGGGTGACAAGGGAAAGCTCTGAGTTGGTGAGCGGGAGAGAGAGGCTGAGCAAGCAGGAGAGAGGGAGAGATCGAAGCGAGGGGAGAGGGGGAAAAAGAGCGTGGGGAAATGAGGGAGAGAGAGGGAAAAAGGAAGAAAGGGGAAACTAAGAGAAGAGTGACGAATGGAGGAAAAGAGAAATGGTGTCAGGGAAGACTAGGGAAAGAAGGTGTTGATTCTGGTGAGGCAGGACGTTGATACTGCTTGAGCAAGACCAAAAATCACACAAACTCCCTTATTAAAACCACTGGACACTTGACTTTGCATGACGTCAACGGATATCTTAAACGAGAAGCCTACACGTTTTGAAATGAGATTCTTGAGAATATTGTTACATCTACAATTGTGAGAGTGTAACAGGAACATGGGAAGGGGGGGGGGGGGAGTTGTAATCCATCCAGCTCCTCTCTGAGGTATCCCACTAATTCTCCTCCACACAAACGCCACCCCTAAGACAAAGACAGGGACCGGGGGTTGGGAGGAAGGGGGGGGGAGTGAAAGAGAGCGGCGGGGAGGGGGTAATGTAAAGGAAACGAGATAAAGGAGAGCAGCAGGCAGGGAAGGGTGAGTGAAGAAATGAGTGAGAAAGATAAAGAAGGAGAGAGGGAGAGATCGAGGACTAGAGATCGAGGTACGGGCTAAGGACAGGCGGCGCTACAGCTACGGATGAAGCAGGAGGAACAGGAGGTGAGAAAGGAGGACGCGAGAGAGAGAGAGAGAGAGAGAGAGAGAGAGAGAGAGAGAGAGAGAGGAGAGAGAGAGAGAGAGAGAGAGAGAGAGAGAGACCCAGAGAGAGAGAGAGAGAGACCCAGAGAGAGAGAGAGAGAGAGAGAGAGAGAGAGAGAGAGAAACATGTCCAAGAGAGACACACAGCCCCACTGTTTTGGGAGCTTTCTGACAACTCAATAGAGACATGGGGGGCAGGGGAAGAGGGGGAGTCGGGGGGGAGGGACAGATTGGAGGGAATAAAATTCCTGTGCAGTTAAAAAGGGGACACATGGTGTTGAGAAGGCAGGGGGAGGGAGAAGAGGGGGGATATTCAATAGAGGATGAGCATGGGGGGAGTGAAGAGAGAGAGGGGGTCAGTGAAGCGCTGTCTCATTTCTCTCTCTCTCTCTCATCCCTTCACAAACCTCAACAACAATCTTCCTCGCTGCATCTGACACCCAGGGAACAAACAAGCTATAATCAGCCTTCAACATTCAGGCTTGTACAAAAAAGAAAAACACACATACACACACAGACACAGACATAGAGGGCCTGCCAACCAGTCCCTAGTGCCTCAAGAGCTAAAATTGTGTGTCTGCTGATAGGCACTGCCAGTAGCAAAGGAGGTCCTCAACACAAACCCCCCCCCCCCCCCCCCCCCCCCCCCACCATGGGATCGCCACTCCCCCCCCATTCCTGTAGGCCTACACCTCTCAAATGTGTGCAGTACACCTTTTTTCTTCTTCTTCCTGACAAATCACTGTTCATTCCTCATGCCTTCCTCCGTCGCAGGTGCCTCCCAGAACACACGCAGGCACACACAGATTAGGGGGGGGGGGGGGGGTTCTCCAAAGGCAGCTCTTCAGACAACACATTTACACACTAATCCTATTAGGAGGGAGAAAGCTGTGCTTTCTGCTTCCTCTCTCTCTCTCTCTCTCTCTCTCTCTCTCTCTCTCTCTCTCTCTCTTTCTCTCTCTCTCCCCATCAGTCGATACTTCAACATCGCTCTCTCTCGCCCCCTCCGCTGTCAATGCTGGTCAATATACTATCTACAACGCTCAAATGCTAACGCGAACAAGCATTATATCCATGACCGATCAGTGTATAACAATAAAGGCAGGGCGGTTAATAACAGCCCCGTGGTGACATACAGAATCTATTTGGAGGAGATAGAGTCCACCGCAAACATTAGTCACAACTGACCTCTTTCTCTGCACCATCCCTACCCTACGCAATACAGGCAGTCAATACTCGCCCCATCTTTGTCTCTCTCACAATTCTCTCCATCGGTTCGAGTGCCTCATTGTCTTCCATCACTCCTCCCTCCATTCCCTCTCCTCTCCCTCTCTCTCTCTATGTTTAGGTAGCCTAGTCTTTCACCAGGCCCAGATAGGAACTAATGGCTTCAGTTGAGGATCATTAGAGGGGGTGGGGGGGGGGGAGTACAGCAGAGGATGAGGACAGCAGCACAGCAGATTAAAGGAGGACAAAATCACAAAACTGTACCACTGAGGCCTCAAAACAACAGTCCGTGGGCTCCAAGGTATTTGACGTGCTGCAGACATTCAGCTAACCCTTCACGAGGCGCACGTGCTAACACACGAGCGCTTGTCTTGCCTCGGTAACACGGTAACGTACGCAGACAGTACGGTGGCCGTCGTGCTAGTAACAGGAACCGTCTATTTCAGAACAAATACCTTGGCTACGAGCAATAGGCCATGTGACTCGCCCCCCGCGAAATCTGAAACGATTTGACTTGCAAATCCACGCCTATTGATTTTCTCTGTTCTTCTGTGGCTGGGAACAAGCACAGGCACAAGTCTCAACACAGCGGTGACACGAGGCACTCTGGAGGCATTTCATTATAACACGCAGAAAATGTACCACTTTGGTCTGATAACGCAGTGGCTGCTCTGCATTGTAATCAGATGGCTGTCGCTGTTTGGAGCCTGCTGCCGGCCTGGGTGGCACAGCGATCGGGCCGTGGAGGGGGGAACCAGGAGAGGCGCGGTCCACGGCTGAAGCACAACTAGCCCACAGGAGTGACTCAGTCGTCCGTTCATTTACATTTAGTCATTTAGCAGACGCTGTTATCCAGAGCGACTTACAGTAAGTACAGGGGACATTCTCCCCGAGGCAAGTAGGGTGAAGTGCCTTGCCCAAGGACACAACGTCATCTGGCACAGCCGGGAATCGAACTGGCAAACTTCTGATACTAACCCGCTTCCCTAACCGCTCAGCCATCTGACTCCCTTCAGGTGGACACGCAACCCTGTGCCCCTCTTACCACACGGTCTACTACAGGCTGACCCCAGACACCCCCCCCCCCCCTCCCTCACGTGACCACATGCATGAACACAGGCAGGGGTGCCTGTGATGAACGCGTGTCGTTTGGTGTTGCCGGCCCGCCACCGACCCTTGGTGGACAAGGGGTGTTTACGTTGTATGCCTTTGGCACGTTAAGATCCACTACCGATGCCCCCCCCCCCCCCCCCCCCCCCCCCCGCCTTGGTTTCACCTCATCTCAACCCAAGAGTCGAAGCCTTATTTCTAGTGTGTGCATTACTCCAACCCGGTCGACAGAGCTGTTTGCTGGCAGTGGAAGGGGACTCGACAGTTAGGGGTCGTTCCAAAAGCTTCTTCATATGTTGGCGTGACGGGGTAGCGCTGGATTTACCGTCAGCCACTCAGGAGAAGAATCTTTCCGTCCACGGATGTAGTTTCTCCCACTACAGCCTTGTCTACTGCCTGGCACTTCAACAAAGCCATTTATAGCACTACACAAAGGACATATCTAGTGTATATACGTTTCATACATGTACATATGTACACACACATGTGCACTAGACTAGACTAGACTATAGGCTTACATCCACTGACAAACTGTTTTGAAGCACAAGCCATAAAATGTGACAGATATTATATGCAAGTCCAGTCTGCCAACGCCTGTTTTGTTCTGAAAATGTGATCCTCAGTGACTCAGCCCACCGCCCCACCCTCCGCGTTCTTCCTGTAGATCAAATGTCGACTGAGCCAAGTCGAAAGACCTTGTCACATGTATCTATCAATGACCCACCATGTACATACCAAGACCGAGTAAATGTAAGTCAATTAGTTCAGCCACTGTCCATAGGCTACTACTACTGCAGCAACCGGGCTGCTGTGCATGTAAATTTGGAGACAGCCGCGTGAACGGCAGAATAGAACTAAGATGATGGAGAGGAGAGGTGAAGTATTTGGGGGGAATAAGACCCAGATACATGGTTGGTTACCGTAGAGGCATGAGGCACGATAGCTACCGGCGGCGCGTGGAGCTGGGAAGGGCAGCTGTGCGCGTGCCGGGTGTCGATGCACCACAGCCCACTAGTTCTACAGCTTATTCAATAAAGAAGACATTAATGTTATCCCCTTGTTGAAAAAATACCGTAAAAGAGTCAAATGCATGATGGTGAAAAGCTGAGGTTATCAGAACACACTCGCTTTTTCACGATGGTCGTGTGTCCATTTCAAATTCGGCAAATTCTCGAATGGTCCCTCGATGACCACAGTAAGGCAACCTCCTATACTTCATAAATGTATACAATGACCTAGACATTATATAGTGTTGCGAGTATCAAACGACAACCTTCTAAATGACACATTTTCGGTTCCCATCAGGTTGCAATTCACTGACTTGACATTCCATGTTCCTGTCTGTAGCTAGCTATTTCATAGACACAGGTCTCACAGGCTGTAGTCTATTTTTATTGAATAGTAACCGTACTCGTAGGCATGTTTGGTAAACATGGCTGAATTTGCATAACGACATCAAGCCCTCACGATAAAAACGACAGTTGTAATTTACATACGGGTGAATGACCTCTGCAACACAAATTTAATCGACATCCATTATTAATCCAGCCTTGTGGACATGCCGGGGAGAAAGATGTGATCTCATTCAATTCATAGCCGTATGACAAATACATTTATCATAACGGCAGCTATAGATCATGAATTCAAGGGATGTGTCAATAAAACAGGTGTCTTGGTTTTGAACATTGAGCATGGAGATATATGCGGCTACGCCGTGAGCGCGCCTCATACTAGGGAGGGTTTAGCTAACGGCTAGCTCAATCTAGCTAGCCGGTAGTACTAAGAAATGTTCTGAGCTGAAACTCATTGCGTGGCATTAGCTAACTAGCTGGTTAGCTGTCCCAAACAACCTCATACACATTGGTTGTTATGTATCCTTAAGTTAATAACACTACCTGCATACCTGCATCCGTAACCTGACAAACAATTGAATGGACTAACCAGATGCCTCTAACACATTACTGGGCAGGTGATGCTGAATCCGAAGCAGGCTACTCACGAATGTAACAACCCTCTGGTAGACAGATGCTGCTGACAGTATGTGAAAGAAACCTCCGCTTTTCACAGCTTTATAACGATTTTGAATACAGGGGCAACATCTCCAAAATGTCTTAACTTCAAGAAAACGGATGTTGGAAATAGTATAAAACAGCTAGCTGCTGAGGTGAAAAGGAACAGGTTCGCGTTTTACTGTAACGTTACCTCAGTGAGTTGGTTCATTCAGCTAGCGTAGCTCCCAATACACAAGCATATAAATACATTCCTCAAAAGCAATGTTGGAAGACAATATTTACAGTCTTACCTCTCAGCCATTTTCCAATGGTTTCCTATTAATATCCGAGACAAATAATCCCCAGAACGTCACCCATGTTGCCGAAATTGCTGTCGCCGCAGTCACTGAACGAGTCACTCCGTACCCACAGTGGGTATGCACGCACTTGCAGCGCTCTCACACGAACGGACTCACTGCCTCCCAGTTTCTCCGTCACCGACCTGACGTCACCAGATTTGGAAAGCACTGTGTTATAGCACATAAACCAAATATAAGAAGAGAAAGAAAGGGCTTTGTGAATATAATCTGACCTTTATATGGAGCTTACAGTTTCGTAGTAGGACGCAAATTGTATTACTCGACTTTCACATAGCTGTGTCTAATTTCTGGCCTAGGCCAGCGCTGCATCGGCGCCAACCCAACACAGCTGTTCCAGCATCGCTCCTACAGTCAGCATCAGCCTCATATTTGAGTATCTGCTCAATTGCACAACAATTCGGTTGAATGTTAGGCCCTGTCATAACTAAAACAGGATCAATGATTTAATTCGTGATCCATTACGATGGTTCTGGCAGGCTGTGGGGATGAATAATTAGTTCTCTTGCGCCACGGGTGAGGAGTTCACACCTTTTCTGAAGTGTTCTGAATGAGACATCTGCTGCCTCTTGTGCTTGTTGTAGAATTGACATTAAAGCAGCGCCCTCTGGTGGAAGTTGCCATGCATGTCTGATTGCAAATGCATAAACACCTGCAGTGGACGCCCACATTACAGCACCTGGGCAGGTGATTTGATTAGAACAATCGCGGAAAAGAGACCGGTTGAAAGGCCGCTGGTCACTGGTAACGGGAGGTACATGCTGAGATGGACGGTGGTTTGGAGGATCTCGAACTTAGGGAGGCGCAGAGAGAGTATTTGGACTTTCTGGATGATGATGTAAGTATGCTGGAATCAGGTGGTGTACGTACAGAAGAACTAAATCAAAGCTTTATCTTTTTATTCATTCCAATAGCAAGACCAGGGCGTTTATCACGAGAAGGTCAGAAGTATGGTCTCTGACAACAAAAGTCGCCTCATTGTGAACATGAACGACCTGCGGAGGAGGAACGAGAAGAGGGCCAGTGCGTAAGTAAAGATAATTTGAGCTGTCTAAAGCATTAAAAAGCAGTAGAAACAAACATTATCAATGCATGTCCAAATTAGAACATCTGGTTTGTGATGAGTGATAAGAATTAAATATTCAAAGAGCACCATAACTTAAAGACAAAGCAAATCTATATATTTTTGTAATCAGTGTTTTTTTTGTTTAGGGCCTCATGTTCAACATCAAAAAGTTGTATACATGTTTAGCCTTAATAGTATTGTAATTCATTGATGTTTTGCTCCACCATATCTAATATTAAACATATAATATATATATATTATATGTTTACTCCTTCAGCTTGCTGAAAGATGCGTTCAGTGAACTTGTAGCCTTCCAGAGAGCTTTGAAGGATCTGGTAGCTTCCATCGATGCAACGTACGCCAAGCAGTTTGAGGATTTCCATGTGGGGTTCCAGGGCAGTTTTGGCACGAGGCATGTGTCTCCTCGCACCCTCAGCGCTTTGTATCTTGGAAACCTGGTTTGTGTGGAAGGAATTGTCACCAAGTGTAAGAGACATTTTTCACCTCACACATAATCATCTACTTGATTTTCAACGTTTCGTAACTGAATTGGTATTATTTTGTAACTCCGGAAGGTTCTCTTGTCCGTCCCAAGATCATGCGTAGTGTGCACTACTGCCCTGCCACTAAGAAGACAGTGGAGCGCAAATACACTGATCTCACCTCGCTCGACGCCTTCCCCTCCAGCGCCATATACCCAACCAAGGTGCAGGGGTTGTGGAGGGACACCTCCATCCAATTAGTTCCAGATACAGACATGAGGCAGGCACTGAGTCTCTCTTTCTCCAGGACGAGGAGAACAACCCACTGGAGACAGAGTATGGCCTGTGTGCCTACAAGGACCACCAGTCCTTGACCATTCAGGAGATGCCTGAGAAGGCTCCGGCCGGCCAGCTTCCCCGCTCGGTTGAAATCATCGCCAACGACGATCTGGTGGACACAGTCAAACCAGGGGACCGTGTACAGCTGGTGGGAGTTTACCGCTGCCTGCCTGCCAAGCAGGGAGGATTCACCTCAGGCACTTTCAGGTGAGGAGATAGATGGGGCATGAGGGGTAGAGGGACTCTAGGTTCTGCTAACAGTAACAAAAAAACAACAGTCAATAGAATAACCAATATTTGTACTGTGGTGAATCACATATTATGATAACATTCCTGTTTGTCTTGATCTCCCTTCTGTCAGGACTACTCTGCTTGCCAATAATATTAAACTGATGAGCAAGGAAATTGTGCCAACCTTTTCAGCCGATGACATAAACAAGATTAAGAAGTTCTGTAAAGCCCATTCTAAAGTAAGTGTTCTTTTGTGACTTAGAATAAAGTACTGTAATGTAAAAAAAAAAAAAAATCAGATTGGATGGCTGTAACATTTCAAAAGCGTATGGGAGTCAGGTGGCTGAGCGGTTAGGGAGTCGGGTTAGTAATCTGAAGGTTACCGGTTCGATTCCTGGCTGAAAAATGACGTTGTGTCCTTGGGCAAGGCACTTCACCCTACTTGCCTCGGGTCCCTTTACTTACTGTAAATCGCTCTGGATAAGAGCATCCGCTAAATGACTAAGTGTATACATTTACATTTACATTCAGTCATTTAGCAGACGCTCTTATCCAGAGCGACTTGCAGTAAGTACAGGGACATTCCCCCCGAGGCAAGTAGGGTGAAGTGCCTTGCCCAAGGACACAACGTAATTTGGAACGGCCGGGAATCTAACTGGCAACCTTCAGATTACTGGCCCGCTTCCCTAACCGCTCAGCCGCCTGACTCCCTCCGTATACAGCCTAGCTTCAGTTCATTTCCAAAGTTAGACTTTGTAATTGACCCTTTTCCCTCAGGATGTGTTTGAGCACCTAAGTCGTTCGCTGGCCCCCAGTATTTACGGTCACGAGTACATAAAGAAGGCCATCCTTTGTCTGCTGCTGGGGGGCAACGAGACCAACCTGGAGAACGGCACACGCATCCGTGGGGACATCAACATACTGCTGATTGGTCAGTTGTAAGCAAATGGCCTTCTGATAGGTCAGGAATCTCCGTGTTTGCCTCTCCTATATGTTCGTTCTCTCCGTGGTTTGTCTGGTGACCAGGTGACCCATCAGTGGCTAAGTCCCAGCTGCTGAGATATGTCCTCTTGACTGCCCCGAGGGCCATACCAACGACAGGACGGGGGTCGACCGGGGTGGGTCTGACGGCAGCGGTGACTACAGACACGGAGACTGGTACGGTTACCAAACAATTCCACTTTGAATTAGCCTGGTACGCTTTCATCGAATTCTCCACCACTCACTTTTCACCCGCCTTTTACTCGCTGTGGTTGTCTAGGTGAGCGTCGCTTGGAGGCCGGGGCCATGGTGCTGGCGGACAGAGGGGTGGTGTGCATCGACGAGTTTGACAAGATGTCCGACATGGACCGCACTGCCATCCACGAGGTCATGGAGCAGGGTCGGGTGACCATCGCCAAGGCCGGGATCCAGGCCAGGCTGAACGCTCGCTGCAGCGTGCTAGCCGCCGCCAACCCCGTCTACGGCAGGGTGAGGCCTCAGTCACTCCCCCTGCTGGAGGGAGCCGGTAGGGTGCCGTGGAGTGAGAACCATGAAACTCACTCCTCAGGTATGTAAGAGGCCACCCGCGTCAAAGAAGAGCTAGCTTTTCTTTGGCGTAGTTGGTAGTGGTCGCGCTTTGGCAAGTCGGAGGTCGAGCGTTCGAATCCCTTGAGTGGTGAACGATACCTTGTTGTGACGGAGCGTGGCTACGTCTGTTACATACCCATCACACAGACAATGTTGGAAGTCTGCGTGCTATTTGTGCACTCGCTGCTGTCAGTGGGTGTCCATGCCTTGTGACCTGTGTTGTGTACTTTCCTCTGCTCCAGTACGACCAGTACAAGACGCCCATGGAGAACATCGGGCTCCAGGACTCGCTGCTGTCGAGGTTTGACCTGCTTTTCATCGTTCTGGATCAGATGGACCCGGAGATTGACAAGGAGATCGCAGACCATGTGTTGCGCATGCACCGGTACCGGGCCCCGGGGGAACAGGAGGGAACAGGTGGGGGGACAATTTGGAACCAGACCAGGATCGCCACCACCTCTAGGATTCTCCCTTCTAGTGAGGATGGCTGGTGGGTTTTAGTCTGAAACGTGCTTATCTTCTGCCATGTTGTTTCCTAAGCCATGCCTCTGGGCAGCACTGTGGATGTGTTTACCACGGAGGACCCCAACGTCACCGAACAAGCCGAGCAAGAGCTCCAGATCTACGAGAAGAAGGAGAACGTTCTCTATGGAAACCGACGGAAAAAGTAAAAAAAATAATAATAATGTTTTCATTTAAGTCATTCTATCCACCAGTGTTACACAATCCGTATTTTGGCTGTGCTATTGTGTTTCAGGGATAAGGTTGTTACAATGGAATTCATCAGAAAGTACATCCATGTGGCCAAGCTGGTGAAGCCAGTCCTTACCCAGGAGGCCTCAGACCACATAGCCGAGGAGTATGCAAGGCTTCGTAGTCACGACCAAGTCAACTCAGAGTCTGCCAGGGTCAGTCAAGTTCTACAACCAAAATATTTGCAAAACTTTTTACCTGTATCCCAATTTCTAATGTTTTCCTTCTTGTTTTGCGTTACGGATACATTTTCGTGTCCGAATTGAGAAGCAGAAGCTGCTGTATCGGTATATATTAGTTTGATTGCAGTCGTGTGATTGGGTGGATACTTTATATTGGCCACAGACAATACCGGTGACGGCTAGAGCCTTGGAGACGATGATCCGATTGGCCACGGCCCATGCCAAAGCTCGCATGAGTAAGACCACCGAGTTGGCAGACGCAGAGGCTGCCCTCGAGCTCATCCAGTTTGCATACTTTAAAAAGGTAACCGTGGCAAACCTCAGCCATCCCATTAGTTAGTAATAATAACACTCAATAATACTTGGCCTTGGGTGTATTGATTTACAATATCCTAGCCAGTATCCTTGAATCTTTTTGAGGGCATTTCTGCTTAATTAGGACAGATGGTGAAGAGAAACAGGAAATGTAAGGGAGAGAGAGCAGGGTGGGTTATGGCCCAGGTATACGCACACCCTCTATCCAGTAGTCTAACATGCATTCCTGGCCCGTTCCTGCCGTAGATCCTTGAAAAGGAGAAGAAGCGGAAAGTTCCAGATGACAGTATGGATCTCAGCCAGTCCCAGAGCCAGAGTCAGGGGCTAACCAGCCAGAGGGCCACAAGGTCCGGCCTGTGTGAAAGCAACGCTCAAAAACCATAATGGGAACATTTAAGACTTGAATCCCAATAACCCCCCTTTTATTTTTATGACTAGGACTCAACACCATGCGTCTAAAGATGACATGGATGTGACTGGTGCAGAGTCCGACCCTTACAATTTCAGTGGGGACGAGGGTGACAGTGAGTCTTCTGTTCACTCCAGGCATGGCTAAGAAGCCCCTAGTGAGAAGGTTATCCTTCACTCATCTGCTGTTCACCTCCCTCTTATCTAGGTCAGCCCAGCCTCAAGCCCAAGCCTGTTTCTCAGAGCATGAAGAAGACCGACCTCAACCAAGACAGGTAATGACGCATCCCCTCAACTTGAGCTCTACTGATCTCTAGTGGTTAATATTGGTACTGCATGTAGAATGGGTAAGCAAAATGGGTTTCAACAGGGCAACAGAATGGATTTCATGTTTTATTTTCCAACGCAGGATGAAGATTTTTAAGACTGCCCTGCTGAAAGCTTTCAAGACCACACGGTCCCAGTCTGTTGCTGTGACCGAGCTCCTGACCCTGGTCAATGACACCACTCACGGTCAAGACCACACATTCGAGGCCCAGGAGGTCGATCAGCTGCTGGGTCGCATGCAGGAGCAGAACCAGGTGATGATGTCAGAGGGTGTGGTCTTCCTCATCTGAGACCACAAGTGCACCTTCTGGTCTGGCCTATACCTTCCCAACCAATTCCAGTCAACAACAGCAGATTCATGATCCGTCAATCTGAACTATGTTTCAATAAAATGTCTGAGCATGAACATGATTGTCTTTTTGAATTGCTTCCCTACAGCTGTGACCTCTGTAGTAGCTAGCTTCTTTCTTTGGGGGGGGGGGGGGGGGGGGGTCGTAATCATATGTATCCCCCCAATATTCAAATCTGGTCAAAATGTCCCCCACAATATATTGATATAAAAAAATTAATGTGTTACGCTACGACAGGCAACCACGCACGCTGTCCGAAATTATCATAAACAATGGGGGGACCCTCATACTCCCCAGCAGATTTCGTCCCCCCCAATGTTGACTCCATGGTTACGGCCTTGAAAGGATATATTTCGAATCTGCCTGCTGTTCTACATTGCCCACATAATTACGTATGTTTCATGTGATATGCCATAAGTTTTCCTCTTGTAATAAGTGGTTGAAAATGAAGTTGTACGGACGGAGAAGATTATTGTAAAAATTGCTGTTTGAAATCCTCTTAAAGCCGGATCATTTTATATCACGCATATATTTATATAATTAGAAAATCCATTCTCTTCAATATGGTCTTGTCTAAACAGTTCAAGTGTACGATTTAATACGAAATTTCATGAAAATATGATGACGCATGCATGCCTATCATTGTTGTCTTTTTACCGTGCTGGTGCCAGCTGGTGTTTCAAATGTGCAACTGCATCTCGAGTGTTTGTATCCTTGACTTTTTACAGTCATTGGTTTGAATCCACTGTTACGTGAGCTCTAAATCAATGTGGTTTATACGTAAAGTCAAGTTTCCCTACGTTTGAACGTTGGTCTGGTTTTCTCTCCCTATCTGCAGATTGATAATCCATATTAAAATCCAGAACTCAACTGAACTTAGTCACCCCGTTTATGTTTATGAAGAGACGGACAAAACACTTTCTCCATCACCTGATAACAGGGCAGTTTACACCTTCTCTCCTACCTATGTGTTAAACATAGGGCTGGGCGGTAGGCCTATGTCCTAAAATGTACGTCATCACAGTCTAATTTTGTAGCATGGACAGTAGCAGTAGGCTATATATCACGATATGTGAGTTTTTCTTAACATTTTTAGTCCATTTGTTTCAATAGAATGGCTCATTGGCAGGAGCTCCTCTTTTGTCTCTCTTCAGAAAAAAAGACCACTGGGACTACATGATAGAAGAACATACCTCAGGGGAAACTCTGTAGGCTTGTTTGACAAATGAAACGTTTGGAAATGAAAGGAGGGAATAAGAAAAGAAAGACCTGCGCTGGAATGTCTAGAGGTTTTATTCAAACTCTACACTATAGCAGTGAAGGCAGGGTGAAAGTGCCCTCCACATCTGAGAGAGAGAGCCAGTTGAAGCACCTTTCTACATCGCAAAATTGCCTAATGTCTTAAATATTTTTAAGGGACACATTCTTGGCCAGCCTTGAATTTCCTGGCATTGGGTGCCATCATAAAGCATCCATTCACAACGCCAACCTGTCTGGAAGACCATGGGTTCTGCAGAAAGCAGTGGCCACAAGGTAAGAGTCAGGATCATTTTCTGTTTCTGACAGAGGTGGGTCCTGATCAGACTCTGAGAATGCTATCATGGTTTGACCACAGTTCCCCATGTCTTCAACATTCTGGATCATCACCTGGGCACACAGAGCAGCACAGTAGGCTTAGGAGCATCACAGATCTCAGGGCTCCTCAGTTTGTTTAAGCTCAATGGGAACATTACCGTAAACTAGACTTCTGGGGAAATCGGGAGGTGTGCTTGCAGGATGCAGGTGGGTCAGTTGTTTCTTTGTGTGGGTTTTTTAACACAAATAAAGAGGTTTGTTTCACCTCCAAACCTACTGTTTAAACTAATATCAAAAATCGAAACATTTTGAGAATTTTCATGGGTGTAGGCTACTAGATTTTACAACTGATATTTCTGTATTAGTATGCATAGGCCTACTTGTTATTTATGAAGATTGCATAGATTAAAAAGCATACATTTACTGCTGCTCATTTACACTTTGTGTACAATACTAAGAGTGAAGTGTAGAATGAAACAGGGTTCTCTTCTCATTTCCCTTAGTGCAAAAGGGAATGGTTGAAGCAGTTCACAGTGCAAAAAAGAGCCATAACTATTGTGGGTAATGGATAAGATCATGCTACATCTAGCAAGCATGGCTTGATGAACTTCGCCCTCTCGTCACTTCTGGCTCCAAAAACCCAAGATGGCGACCAAGAGGTGCAAAAATCGAGGCTTCAAAACGGGCTTTCACAAACTAATTGGTGAGGTCACGATGACTACGTCCATCTTTTATAATACGGTAGACCCTATATGGATGCAATACGGTGACACAGTGACCGAAAGGCAGAGAATAAGTGAATGCATGACAGTTTGATGTTTCGATAAGGGCACAACGGGTTGATTCATTCTTTTTTGTAAATCAAAAAATTACTCCATCAACGTTCAAATAACTTATAGCCTAAGGCCACCAACCACGATGCTCCTCCTATTTCACTAATTAAAGATCTCTATTTCACATTCAGTAAAGTTTATCTTCTTCACCGTTGTTTTTGTTTCACTAGACATTTCTGATTAATTGATACGTTTATTGTGAAACCTGACAAAATATGGGCGTTTCCGTGTAAGGAAAATAGTCAATTGACGGGGTGTGGACAACAGCTCGTTTCACCTGCACACAATCAATCACCAGTTTGAGGTTTCCAGTTTTCTCCATATGCAGACTTTTACTGATTAATTTATTAAGTTTGATACATTTGGAACCTGGTCTTTGATGGGAACATTGCGGAAAAATTGAGAGTGTTCTTACAGGAATATAACATTTTCATTGCGGTGGCACACTGACAAAAGCCATCGCGCACTTCGGTGTAGGCTATATTCTACTGCATCTAAGGATCGGAATTCGCGAGATATCATTCGAATAGCAAAGGTAATTTGCACTTGGTTGCTTATCACAATGTATGCTCATGTTTTGGCTTCCAGCAATGTGTTTTGGGGCTGTCTCGTTGTTTATCATCATTGACCTATGCACATTTTGTAAAGCTCTCTCTTGGAAGTCGCTTTGGGAAAAGCGTCTGCTAAATGAATACATGTAAATGTAAGAGCACCCGCAAAGGTCGAGCTGTCATTTTGCAGAACAACACAGCAGCGTTCTAGATCACATTGAAACAACTTAATTTGTCGACCAACTCGAACCAAACAAACCCACCTGTGATGGCGATAATGAATCATTCTATGTTGATGGCGTAACATTGGAGAACGTTGACAGTTCAGTCCCGTCAGCTGTGCTTCTTATCTCAGTGGCTTTCTCACAGGGCAGCTCCATGATTCTGACTTTAGCTGAACCGGTAGGTTACACCTCATGCTGCCACTGAACTTGGGTAGACTTGTTGTCTTAAGCTTTACAGCTGGTATAAAGCTCCTGCCACACCCACAGCTTGTGCATCCTCTGCAACTCTCTGGGCTGTGACACATTCCACTTGTCTTTCCAAAAGCTTCCTCCACCATCTTTTTCTTCACTTTTGTGGAGTAGAGCAGAGCATAACCGAGCTATTACTGTAGGCAATCAGAATCAGAATTTGTTTTATTGCCATGTAAGTTTCCACAAACATGAAATTTACTGTGGCAGAAAGGTGCATACAATAAACATATACGGATCTTCATTAAACAAGTAGAATGTGTAAGATATCAAATAGATATAAATATAAAATTAAGCACACCCAATTAAAGTAGAGCAGAGCCTGCATGTGCCTAAACTGTAGTGCCGTTTGTGACTGTGGCTTGCTAGTGAGCTACCGTTATCTTCACTCATAGCCGCAGAGCCGACCCGCCGAGCCCAGCGAAGCTGATCTTAGCCGAGCCGCGCCGCTACATGACTGTGACCGTGTCTGTTCCGAGCTAGTCAGCTACTGTTACCTGCACATTTAGCACCACTGCCGAGCTGCAAATGACGAGCCAAGCTGCTATTTGTAACCATGACTAGCAGGTCAGAGCACCCTCTACCTTCATTTGTTTTCGGCAGAGCCGTGCCAAGCAGCTTAGCAGAGCCGATCCGAGTCGAGCCCAGCCGCTCTGTGACAGTGACTGTGGCTAGCTAGTGAGCTAACGTTATCTTTGGCCTAAATTATGCCTAAACTGTGCAACAGAACCAAATGCAATCAGAATCAGAATTTGTATTTGTATTTATTTTATTTATACATTCTACTTTTTAAATGAAGTCTAATACTAAAGAGCTAAACAATATATAAGATATAAAATAGATGAATAAATTAGGCACACCCAATTAAAGTAGAATGGAGTAGAGCCAAGCCTTTGGTGCCTAAACCATAGTGATGTTTGTGACTGTGGCTTGCTAGTGAGCTACCGTTATCTTCACTCATAGCCGCAGAGCCGCAGTAGTGGCTACTACGTAAGTATGGAGAATTATGTTGGCTATCCACAGGCAGAATTAAATTCAATCTAATTCACAATTCATGTCAAGTGTCAAATGTCGGTGGCCACTTGACCTTGCATGTGTCCTTTAGGCAGCATGATCAACATACTATGCAGATAATTATTTTGGGGCTGTTGTGCAATGATGGCGCAAACAACAGTAAATGTAATATCCGAGTAAGAAACGGGTGTGTTTTTCACAAGAGTTCTCTGTTGTTGGACAGAATATGCCATGACCGCCTCCTACAAACCGGGTCATTGTGCTTCTTTTGACTGCATAAGAAGCAGGTGCATAGTTCCTCAGGGGGACAACTGACAGAAGGCCAGAGAAATGAGGATGTACTTATCAACTGCGGGAGCTCAATGTGTGCGCGTGTGTGTCACGTTCATCTGACAAATGTGAGGACATGTTCAAAGAGTGATTAATGGCAAAGACCTGTCTTCATAGCTGCCCAGTGTGGGTAATTGTACACAGCTTGTGCCTCTGAGACCAGTGTGGGACGAGACAAGGGGACAATTTTCTGGCACCTGGCTGCCAAGCAACTCACCTGCACACTGAAAGAATGAATTGCATGCGACCGCATCAAATTGCATGTTTGCGTCAAAACCAACAATGTGACGTCTCTTGATTGCTTAATTTACCATTTGGAGAGACCAGAGGAGCTAATTACAGTCCTTCTGTGCTGCGACAAGTCAATTCTGCCATCGAAGTGTGTTCCGTCAAACAGGGTCATTTCTTTTCAATTAGATACATTCGTTTTTACGAATTGCTAAAACTCGAAACCCCATTCTCTGAATCAAATGTTCAGTGGCCTAAACCCATTTGTCGAATCAGACACGCTTTTGACAGAACTCTAAACACATTCTCATTCACATAACATTTTGCACTGTGATGCACTTGTACTGCAAAATGGTAAACACAGGCGGCAAACAGTAAACACAACAAACACATTTGTCATCTGTAAACACAATGACTCAAAATTGTTCACACTTGTTTCTAATGCTGGTTTGGGACATTGTCAACTTTCAACGTGATGTCCGTATACGAGAATGGTTCAACATCAACCAGTAATTTTTACTGTAAATGTTTGCCTTCCACCATACAGCCCTTTTCTCAACCCAATTGAAGAGTCAAAGATGTGGGTGATGTTGAGGTTGTCAAGAGTGGACACAATCAGTGGGTGTGTGAGAAAAATATCAAATGTATGGGAGTGTGTACAATCTCTTTCACACACACAGCAACTAAAACAGTGTTGGCAACCATTTTTGATGAACTTTTCTCTAACTTTAAGGCTCATTAAGGGTTCAGATTCTAGCAGTTCAACATCTTCCGTTTGGACTGCATTCTCTACAGAGGTTTTGTGTTTTCTCCCTAGAACCTATGCTGGGTCGATTGAGTAGCGTGAAGCTCCGGTCATGATCATTGAAATGAGCACGAGTTTCATTGCCTGGTGAATCTATTTGCAAAGATACTTTACAGTTTTTCTGAATCTCTAAAACACTAAACCTCATTCTCCGAATCAAATGTTAAGTGGCCTAAACCCATTTGTCGAATCAGACACTTTTGGCACAACTCTAAACACATTCTCATTCACTAAAAACATTTTTACTGTAAATGTTTGCCTTCCATCATACAGCCCTTTTCTCAACCCAATTGAAGAGTTTTTCTCTGCGTGGCGGTGGAAGGTCTATGACTGAAACCCATATACCAGGGTAAATCTCCTGTAGGTGGTGTTTTCAAGGCTGGATACAGCACACCAGAGGGTTTTTACCCCGTTCTTTGTTCTTTGTTGACAGTACTACTGTGAGTTGTGATGGTTACGGTAATATTTTCTTTATTGCTAAGTGCATTTACTGTGTATACATAAATAATTGTTTTCTTACATTACAGTACGCCATTTAGCAGACGCTCTTATCCAGAGCGTCTCACAGTAAGTACAGGGACATTCCCCCGAGGGAAGTAGGGTGAAGTGCCTTGCCCAAGGATACGTCATTTTTCACAGCCGGAATCGAACCGGCAACCTTCTGATTACTAGCCCGATTCCCTCACCGCTCAGCCACCTGACTCCTCCTTCTTGATGTAAGTACATGCACTGGATGTTGTTGTCAATTTTTTTGTGTTGTGTCTAATGATTGCTCCATAGTGTTTATTGATTTGCTATGTTTATGACCTGAAAGCATTGTTTGATTTTGAGCAATCTCTTGATTGCTTAATTTACCATTTGGAGAGACCAGAGGGGCTAATTACAGTCCTTCTGTGCTGCGACAAGTCAATTCTGCCATCGAAGTGTGTTCCGTCAAACAGGGTCATTTCTTTTCAATTAGATACATTCGTTTTTCCGAATTGCTAAAACTCGAAACCCCATTCTCTGAATCAAATGTTCGGTGGTCTAAACCCATTTGTCGAATCAGACACACTTTTGACAGAACTCTAAACACGTTCTCATTCATCAAACATTTTGCACTGTGATGGTGGTTTGGGACAATGTGAACTTTCAACATGGTGTCCGTATACGAGAATGGTTCAACATCAACCAGTAATTTTTACTGTAAATGTTTGCCTTCCACCATACAGCCCTTTTCTCAACCCAATTGAAGAGTCAAAGATGTGGGTGATGTTGAGGTTGTCAAGAGTGGACACAATCAGTGGGTGTGTGAGAAAAATATCAAATGTAAGGGAGTGTGTACAATCTCTCTCACACACACACAGCAACCAAAACAGAGTGTTAGCAACCATTTTTGATGAGCTTTTCTCTAACTTCAAGGCTCATTAAGGGTTCAGATTCTAGCAGTTCAAAATCTTCCGTTTGGACTGCATTCTCTACAGAGGTTTTGTGTTTTCTCCCTAGAACCTATGCTGGGTCGATTGAGTAGCGTGAAGCTCCGGTCATGATCATTGAAATGAGCACGAGTTTCATTGCCTGGTGAATCTATTTGCAAAGATACTTTACAGTTTTTCTGAATCTCTAAAACACTAAACCTCATTCTCCGAATCAAATGTTAAGTGGCCTAAACCCATTTGTCGAATCACACACTTTTGGCACAACTCTAAACACATTCTCATTCACTAAAAACATTTTTACTGTAAATGTTGGCCTTCCATCATACAGCCCTTTTCTCAACCCAATTGAAGAGTTTTTCTCTGTGTGGCGGTGGAAGGTCTATGACTGGAACCCATATACCAGGGTAAATCTCCTGTAGGTGGTGTTTTCAAGGCTGGATTCAGCACACCAGAGGGTTTTTACCCCGTTCTTTGTTCTTTGTTGACAGTACTACTGTGAGTTGTGATGGTTACGGTAATATTTTCTTTATTGCTAAATGCATTTACTGTATATACATGAATACATTTTTCTTACATTACAGTACGCCATTTAGCAGACGCTCTTATCCAGAGCGTCTTACAGTAAGTACAGGGACATTCCCCGGAGGGAAGTAGGGTGAAGTGCCTTGCCCAAGGACACAACGTAATTTTTCACAGCCGGGAATCAAACCGGCAACCTTCTGATTACTAGCCCGATTCCCTCACCGCTCAGCCACCTGACTCCTCCTTCTTGACGTAAGTACATGCTTTGGATGTTGTGTTGTTAATTTTTTGTGTTGTGTATAATAATTGCTCCATAGTGTTTATATTGATTTGCTCTGTTTATGATCTGAAAGCATTGTTTGATTTTGAGCACAGGTTAAATGGTTTCGGGGCGAGTGTTTTGACAGAAGTCAGAGGTTTTGGAAATGTAGTTTGAAGATTTGGTTTTGTGTTTACAGTTTTGAGAAAATGGGTGACTGTTTCCAGAAATGTGTTTTAACAATTGTAAAGAACTTGCACATCTCATCTATGAAAATGTGTCAAATGCTAAACTTCGTGAGGTATGCTCTATAAGTGCTTGCGCACACACACACAAGCAATTTGATGTGACATGTTCAACAAGGGGTGGGACACCTTTTGATCTGTGTTTTTTTTCCAAACTGTCAGCACACTTAGGTCCTGCCTATCTTCTGCTCTGGCTGAGGGTTAGGTTTTGTCATAGACACAGTCCTCTCTCCTCAAGGCTGAACGTTTGAGGGTAAGTGTACACAGCTTGTGTTTCTGAGACCAGTGTGGGACGTGACAAGGGGGGTTATCATGGCCAGCCGGATGGCATCTTCATTGCTGTAGAACAGAGCTGTCATTTACTGGCGCTTTGCTGCCAAGCAAAGCACCAGCTCCCTGTTTTGTGTCTGAGGCATTCTGGGACAGGCCTCCTGAGTTTTGCATGGGGCTGGTTCAGGGGTGAGGGTCAGGCGAGGGGGAGTGCTGCGTGGGCAGATGCAGTGTTCAAATGCATTCAAAATGGCAGCAGCGAGGAGAGCTGACTCTGGTCTGGTTTCAAAAAACATTTCAAAATGGGTTCTGAGATGTTGAAAGTAGAAGCGGGATGAAGTTGCAGGGGTTTTTGTGTGTCATTTTGGAAAGGAGAGTTCACACTGAAAGAATGAATTGCATCAGAAAGAATTAATTGCATCAGAAAGAATGAATTGCATCAAAAAGAATGAATTGCATCAAATTGCATGTTTGCGTCAAAACCAACAATGTGACGTCTCTTGATTGCTTAATTTACCATTTGGAGAGACCAGAGGAGCTAATTACAGTCCTTCTGTGCTGCGACAAGTCAATTCTGCCATCGAAGTGTGTTCCGTCAAACAGGGTCATTTCTTTTCAATTAGATACATTCGTTTTTCCGAATTGCTAAAACTCGAAACCCCATTCTCTGAATCAAATGTTCAGAGGCCTAAACCCATTTGTCGAATCAGACACGCTTTTGACAGAACTCTAAACACGTTCTCATTCATCAAACATTTTGCACTGTGATGGTGGTTTGGGACAATGTGAACTTTCAACATGGTGTCCGTATACGAGAATGGTTCAACATCAACCAGTAATTTTTACTGTAAATGTTTGCCTTCCACCATACAGCCCTTTTCTCAACCCAATTGAAGAGTCAAAGATGTGGGTGATGTTGAGGTTGTCAAGAGTGGACACAATCAGTGGGTGTGTGAGAAAAATATCAAATGTATGGGAGTGTGTACAATCTCTTTCACACACACAGCAACTAAAACAGTGTTGGCAACCATTTTTGATTAACTTTTCTCTAACTTTAAGGCTCATTAAGGGTTCAGATTCTAGCAGTTCAACATCTTCCGTTTGGACTGCATTCTCTACAGAGGTTTTGTGTTTTCTCCCTAGAACCTATGCTGGGTCGATCGAGTAGCGTGAAACTCCGGTCATGATCATTGAAATGAGCATGAGTTTCATTGCCTGGTGAATCTATTTGCAAAGATACTTTACAGTTTTTCGGAATCTCTAAAACACTAAACCTCATTCTCCAAATCAAATGTTAAGTGGCCTAAACCCATTTGTCGAATCAGACACTTTTGGCAGAACTCTAAACACATTCTCATTCACTAAAAACATTTTTACTGTAAATGTTTGCCTTCCATCATACAGCCCTTTTCTCAACCCAATTGAAGAGTTTTTCTCTGTGTGGCGGTGGAAGGTCTATGACTGAAACCCATATACCAGGGTAAATCTCCTGTAGGTGGTGTTTTCAAGGCTGGATACAGCACACCAGAGGGTTTTTACCCCGTTCTTTGTTCTTTGTTGACAGTACTACTGTGAGTTGTGATGGTTACGGTAATATTTTCTTTATTGCTAAATGCATTTACTGTATATACATGAATACATTTTTCTTACATTACAGTACGCCATTTAGCAGACACTCTTATCCAGAGCGTCTTACAGTAAGTACAGGGACATTCCCCGGAGGGAAGTAGGGTGAAGTGCCTTGCCCAAGGACACAACGTAATTTTTCAATTTTTGATTTTGAGCACAGGTTAAATGGTTTCGGGGTGAGTGTTTTGCCAGAAGTCAGAGGTTTTCGAAATGTAGTTTGAAGATTTGGTTATGTGTTAACAGTTTTGAGAAAATGGGTGACTGTTTCCAGAAATGTGTTTTAACAACTGTGAAAAACTGTAAAGAACTTGCACATCTCATCTATGAAAATGTGTCAAATGCTAAACTTCGTGAGGTATGCTCTATAAGCGCTTGCGCGTACACACACTCAAGCAATTTGATGTGACATGTTCAACAATGGGTGGGACACCTTTTGATCTGTTTTTTTTCCAC
The DNA here is from genome assembly GCF_038355195.1 of Osmerus mordax. Lineage (NCBI taxonomy): Eukaryota > Metazoa > Chordata > Actinopteri > Osmeriformes > Osmeridae > Osmerus > Osmerus mordax. The sequence goes on along the minus strand of NC_090076.1, from coordinate 6,368,710 downwards.
AGTCAGCACACTTAGGTTCCGCATCTCTTCTGCTCTGGCTGAGGGTTAGGTTTTGTCATAGACACAGTCCTCTCTCCTCAAGGCTGAACGTTTGAGCTCACTGCTGGCAGAGTTCAGACTATGGACACTGACTCGCCAGCAGAAGTGGGTGGGCAGCTGGTGTAACTCAAGCTCCATCTGCAGCAGGCCAAGTTCTGACTGCTCTGCCTCATGGCATCCGTCTACCCTTACAGACCCACCTAGCGCTGCACTGGCAAAGAGGCTTCTGGCTCGCTGGATGGGGCCGACTGCCAAATAAAATTACAAATAAAATGCATGTTTAAAAAAATATAGATGGAAATAATCCATTCAATATTTGACTTGAAAACTATTCAAGTTGGGTGCTGCTGATTATAAAATGTGCTGAATGTTCTGCAATATACATTGGTGAATCATATCCAATCAAATACAGTGCTGGTGACTTACGGCTCATAATGTTTGTCATGAGTCTCATTTGATATTGCACAATTTGACCAACTGTGAAAACATAATGTAAATATGTTACAGTATTAAAAAGTCACATTACCTGACGGCTGTGTGTGAGGTCAGAGAACTGCTTCAAACCGATACACCTCATACTATTCCACCAGTGTTCAACTGTATAGAAAAGATTGGGTTCCCCAGAGGAATTCCCACAGTCTATTCCTAATTGGCATGCGGGTCTTCTTGGCATTTCATTAAAGAAGGCAGGTTAGCATGCAATCGTTAAAGATGATTCAAGCTAAGCTGGCTCAGTCTCCAGCCCCCACATAAAAGTCAAGGGTATCAAAGAGCTACGAGGCAAATCATTTTCTGCTCCCACTGTGGAGTCAGGCTTTGGGTCTCTTACTCTTGTGTTCTCTCGTTTTTTCTCCCTCACTTTCTTTCTCTCCGTCTAGCAGACGTGTAAACAGGGATGCCACCGACAGATCAGTGCCATTGATACACAACTGATGTACAACTGTGCCCCGTCTCCTGAACGATTTACAATCTGGAGGTCTTGATGATGGTGGGTTTGGATCCGGGTTGTGTTTGGGATACAAATAGGCGAGTGGCAACAAGACACCGTGTGAGAGTGTGTTCAACATGGATGGGGTATCCCAAGGTGCATCACGATGACAGACAGTGGCCGCTTTCTGGGCAAAATGTCGGTTCACGAGTTGCTAATCCAAGCACAACAGTGGCCTGTCGGCGCGTGAGCACAACCCTCTCCTGACCCCGAGATGCCGTGTTTACCAGACAGGCCCCGCTAACACCTCCAGCCTCAGAACAGTCATCATGACGCAGAGTACACCCCCAGGTCGGAAGCCCATTGGCTCGTAAGTTTAACCTTGTTTGCGATGTGTTTTAGAGTTGGAAAGGGGATGAATATATCTTGCAAAAATATGTGAGATCCTTAACATGGATTATGGTCAGGAGGATTTTACGGTGGGTTTTGCTTGTGTTGGGAAAGGGTTGCAAGGGTTGCTGGCAGGTCAACTTGTACAGTCTGTCTCTGAGTTAAAAGTGAATCTAACTACAGTAAAACAAAAAAATATTAAATGTCGTTTTTTTTGTCTACTTACATAAATGTACTGATTTGCTTGTAGATTCCAAGCTAAATAATAAAGCTTCATAACTACAGCTACCAACAATTAAGTGCTGTATTTACCAGTAGACTGATTTGCAGAAGTCACAACAAGTAATTTTTATATCTCTCATCAGCACACAGACAATTCAAATGACATCGAAACAGTATTTCACACATGCAATGCCAATGTTATTTGATGACACATTGCCATATGACTGGGAGTGCCTATGGGTCTAATGAAGAACAATGACAGGCCAGCCGAAATGAACTCAAAGTTAAACGAGCAACTCTGACTACTTCTTCATCTATCCAATGAATTGCATTCATGAAATGAGGATCATTTACTGTTACACGAGGTCGGCATATCATGGAGTTAATCAATCCTCTCCTTGTTGACTCTGTGGCTGCGCGCTTCCTCAGGCGGAGGATGAGTGGAGCAGGGAGAACACAGAGGACGTAAGAACACACACACACCAGCACACACCAACACGCACACACCAACACCAACTTCACACTACCAGAAGTCTCTAATAAGAAACAACTTAACATCTCCCGTTAGGGAGCACACAAGCTAAAACGAGTGAAACCCTACTCAGCGCTTTTATCATCTTCTGAGTGAACCGGAATTACAAGTCCAAACACAGAGGTCAAGCCCATTCCATTGTGTTGACATGGTCGGTCTGGGTCAGGATTAGGAGTCTGACATGTTTTACCGAGCAGTCAGGACACACGCTGACCTCATCAGGTTTTTAACTCTGTGGAAGAAAACACCACAATAGTAGCCTAAAGCCAAAGGAGGCAATTCTCCAGGGATATGAGGCTTAGGGTCTCTGCTTTGGGGCGGCAAAAGAAATGTAGCATTAAAACCATCTTAAATATCGTAAAGGAAAACAAGACATTATCCAAGTGGATTAATGCAGCTACTAAAGTGAGATGGCCTTGAGGTCCTAATTGAACCTGTCAGGCTCTACCAAAGCCACCTATAGCCAGAGGCCGCTGTGCAGCTGCTAGGTGAGGAGTGTCCGATGTTTGGTTTCTGTTGTTTCAAGTGTCTCTGTGACCTTATTGCTTGAGGAGCCATTAATAAGTGAGCTTGTATTCGTGCCATCGTACAGTTTATAACTTGAATGAATGAAACACAGTTTGCCTAAGTCATCCTATAGCCTTTGCAAATTGAGGGGATACATTAGCTGAGCAAACAAAACAGAATTCAAATGAAGTTAACAAAGTGCAACACTGTTTTTAACGCGAGGGACACGCCAGCGGGACAACATGTACGCCTTGTTTCATTTACACCCCCCGAGGGCTGTACGCAGGCTCACAACAATGGAGGTCTGCCTTTCAGCCTCCTCTTCCATTCCTGTCATCCATTTTTTGTTTCAGTGGCAGAGTAGAAACACTGGCAGCCGGGCAGGCCTCTCTAATCCCCAGCACAGCCACCCTACACAGGGAGCAGACGCTCACCCGTCCCCGGGGATTCACTATGGCCTCCACCATCTCCTCGCCCAGCAGGCCTCAGGCAGAACGCAGTCTTGGTGCTGTATTAAAAAGACAAACCACATGTGTCCACACCTCAGGTTACTCCCCGAAGGGTTCAGCACCATTGTGGGATGGTGTGTGTGCGTGTGTGTGTGTGTGTGTGTGTAGGGGTTTGGATAAGGATACTAATTGACTTTGAGACTACTTTCCCATGGGAATGACAAATTTGATTAATATGGCTAACACAGGATCCACACTGGAGAGAATCCCTACAGCTGTGACCTCTGTGACTATTCAGGTAAAACAAGTGGCCATCTGAAGAGTCACCTGCGTGTCCACAGTAGAAAACCCCAAAGCAGTGATGTCTGGAGCCAAGCTGTCCCAGCAGTCACCATCTGAGAGAATTTCTGTATGACCCACAGCTGGAAGAACTACCGGCCTACAACTAAAAAATCCCCAATCCTCTGCTGTCAGACTGCTGCTCCCAAGGTTTCTTCCATTTTGTTGTCTAACTTTTATTGATGTAAGACTGTTTAGCCTGTGTTACGAACCTTGTCTAGGGGGAAAGGCCGTAACACTAGACAAACACACAAGACAGAACACACATGCAAACAGGGCGAGGGATGTAACAGGCTGTGTTCTGCACCTCTCTTTCACCAACTGTCTTTGAAGGAGGGGAGCACTGAACTGCTCCTCCCAAGGGTTCTTCTATTTTTTCTCTGATTTTCCTTGTCTTCCTTGAGATTTTAGGTTGGTTGAGGGTCAGTTCTATGGGAGTACATGAATCCCTCTGTGGCATTGCTTGTATCAAGGGCTGTACAAATAAATGGATTTGAATTTGAGGATTAGTCGTCCCATGCACACTGATCTTCATCCATTGTTGAAGAATACGGACGCACTTCTCTGTATTTACATTGGCAAGTAAAGGGTCGGAACTATGTTCCAATAAAACGTCTGAGCATGAACATGATTGTCTTTTTGAATTCCTTGCAAACAATATGGGTTAAAGAAAATAACTTTAATGTTGCATCGAAAAATCTGTGTCATTAGAGAGCAGAATTATGTTGCAAGATTGGACAAGACCTGAGCTTAATTCACTTAAGATTATGCTTCATTATGAATGTCTTTAGGTTGTTGCTCATTTTCCATTGATGATCAGGGTTTCCAGCGTAAAGATGAAGGGAGACGTCCTGCAAAGATTTAAGATACAATTCTCATCAATGTTGATAACTGATAAATATTTAACACTGAATTAGACTTTTCCACAGACTACTATTCTATTCCTTGACCTACTTTTCAGTACAAGGTTAAAATCGAATCCAGTTTAAATTTAGTAGCAGTATTCCTCACACTTGTGCTCCTCGATGTTCTCCAGCACCACCTCTCTGTCCTCCTGCCTCCCCCGGGACCTCCGGGCATGCACCACGCTCGCCGTGGCAACCACCAACATGGATGCCGCCACAGACAGCGACACAGCCATCACAGCTGTGATGCTCCCGGTGGACTCCTGGGGTGACACTTGAGCTGCTCTTTTTTCTTGGCAACCGTTACCACAGGCAACCGCTGAAGGAGGGAGGGGCTGAGTCTCCACCAGTCTGGACACGTCTGTGAGGGGCGCGGGGGGGGGCGCGGGGGGGGGGGGGGGCGGGGGTACATGTTTCAACAGGAAAAGCTTGCAAGTCTACAATTACGCTACAGGATGGAGACTCCGTTCTTCCTGTCTGAGATCAGAACACTACCTTCCATGCTGATGAGGAAGATGGTGTCGTCTCCCTTGATGAAGTCTCTGCTCCTCATCCTGCCGTGAGTCAGGTAGCTGCTGGTGCCGGTACCGGGACCCCGGTACATGTAGCTGCCGTCTGGCTCGCTCACCCCACTGCCCACCTTGCGGGGGTCGTCCCAGAAGTACTCCATCCCTGGGGGCGAGAGACAAATACCTGTAATACTCCTCTCTCCATTGCCATGTTGGGTTTCTCATCTCCCTCTCCTCTTTATCAGTCGGTCTCCTCTGACTGTGTCCAGCCTGTATTCCAAGGATGTCTCACCGTCAGAAGACAGCTTGTTGGGGTCTGTGGTGATCATCCGTTGGTTGGACATGCGCTGCCTGATGTCTGCGTTCTGGTCCATCAGCGCTATGGTGACCTGTTGCCACGGACACGGCCACTTGAGGATGTCGTCGTCCGGGCCTGAGGTCAGGTGCAGGTAGACCGCCAGGCTTCCTGGGCCGCTGCGTCCGTTTAGGTACACACCCACCTGGTAGGAGTAGCCGGCCGGGGAGAGGAAGCGTGGGCTGTACAGCTTCTTCCCCACCGGCGTGGTTGCTAGGAGACCAGTGATGTTGCGGATGCGCCAGATGTTCTGGGGACAGGTTGTCTCTGATAGGTTGATGTCGTCCAGCGAGAGGCCTCCGGTCGAGGGCCCTGTTCCTTTCACGCCCTCGAACACGACCCGGAACTTGTTCTTCACATCCAGGGTGACATGATGCAGCTCCCATACGTCTCTAACAGACACTTTAAGGTAACGGAGACACATGACTCATAATCCTAACCTGGGCATACTCACAGATAACTCAGTTTGACTGAATGAAGGTTGGCATTCTGACCAAACCCAATTGTTTCGTGAGAACCGATGATATGCAAACCTGGTACTCTTTGAACGAGTCTGAGTTTTCCTCTGGGGTTGGCCTGGTCGTACTCGCGCACCCACACCTTCAGAGCATCGTCGGCGCCCCCGCTGTTGTGGAGGTAGAACTGCAGACACTGAGACCACCGGCTGGGATACAGGAGGCGGCTCTCGAGGTGGGCGTGGTTGCCGGGGTTACCAGCGACAGTGCTGAAGTGCATGAAGAAGCCTTTTCCTACAGAGGCAAAAACTATCTTTTGATTTTCCTGACTCAAAATAAAAAGGTCAAATTAAGATGAATTAATATTCAACTACAGTTAGATTCTAATCACGATGTTGATGGGAGTCCTTTGTGAACTAGAGGAGACTCGTAAATCATTGTAACACCACCATTAAAATGTCCTCAGACAAACAACTCGCTGGGGAACATTGACCTTTCCAGCCATAATCTTTATCTGCGCAGGAGTAGATGACCCATGAAAGCAACATAATCATCTGGTAACTACACAGCTGCTCTGTGGACCTTGAAACTTGCACCCTGGATTTTACTGTGTGTGTGTGTAAAGAGAAAGAGATGGAGAGAGAGAGATAGACTGAGAAAGAAGGAGTCTGTCTCACCCTTGCAGTCTCCCATCTCAGTGTAATCAGTTTGGGGCCCCCCGTTAACGTGGTTCTTGCGTTCCCAAGGTCGGTTCCCCTCGGGGCCCTGGATCATCCCACAGATGCTCTCCTTCTCAAAGCTGCAGGAGTCCAAGAACGTAGATGATGTGGCTGGTGGGGGGTGGGGTGGGGGGGGGTGAACAGTTACTCCAGTGTATTAACTGTTTTAACCCAACATGTTATAAAACAGAGATTGCACATCTACTCTATTGATAATGAAGATGATCAACTCTTATCTGAAAAGCCTTTATTTGCATTCACCAAACATTCGTATTTGATCTTGCTGCCACATAAAATATATGATTCTTGATTATCGCAATAAACAGCTCCTTTTGGTAAACCCGGAGTCAGATGGCTGAGCGGTTAGGGAATCGGGCTAGTAATCTGAAGGTGGCCAGTTCGATTCCCGGCCGTGCCAAATGACGTTGTGTCCTTGGGCAAGGCACTTCACCCTACTTGCCTCGTGGGGAATGTCCCTGTACTTACTGTAAGTCGCTCTGGATAAGAGCATCTGCTAAGTGACTAAAGGTAAATGTAACCCATTCGATGACTGGCAAAATGATTGTCCGGACTCACTGCAGTTGTACAGCCTGTTGAGCTTCAGAAGGTCACTTTCGCTGAACTCCATCCGTTGGCCTATCACGTCCATGAAGTGGGGTATCTTGGTGACGATGGTGGGCTCCTTGCCGACGTTGAACGCTGTCTTGCTGTAGTGCATCACCGAGCCGTAGTCATAGGGGACGTTCAGGGCACTCGACTCTGTGTCGTCGTACGTGTTGAAGTTATGCTCTTTGCCTAAAAGAAAGACATGTTTTGTTTGGGGAAATGTTTCTGCACATTCAGGGATATCCAGTTTGCTAAACACGTATACAGAATACAATACTTCTACTTTTTGGAATGATTATATTGAAAAGCGCAAGCACCATATTTGTTTCAGCTCTAATGTTAAATGAGTTAAATGGTGGTTAATACTGGTGGCTAACGATGATTTGATTAGCTTGTCACCTGCTTCTATGCGGTCCCACATGATGTCCACGTAGTCATCTCGGTCTGCTCTGGACTGCTCGTGCCACAGACCCAGGGCGTGCAGGAACTCGTGCTCCACCGTGGCCAGACGATCACAGTTATGCCCTATCGACAACCTCTGTTTCCCCACACGCCTGTTCCCCACAGACGAAAAACACCTGAGGTGGAAGAGGAGAAACAGAGGCGTCGACAAAAGTGCGCGGGTGTCACACAACGTCAACTCGAGCGTGAACACGGGTGTGCGTGTCCATCTCTCTGTGTGTGTCAAGGTTTCTGCTTACCCGCTCCCTTTAAAGACAGATATGTAGTTCTCCTCTCCCTTCCAAGGGGTAAAATGAATGCAGGTCTTCAGTCCATACTGCTCAAAAGCCTTGAGTATCACCCCCTTGGCATTTATATCTGCACAGACACAGGAAATACACACAAACATAAAGAGTAATACAGACTGAAAAGAGAGAAACGGTGTGTTTGTGTGTAACCAGTCGTACCCAGACTGTCCTCCAAGTAGTAGGGTATTGTGGTAGGCCAGCGATATTTTTCTCCTATGATGGTGTTCCTGCTGTCCACCTTTCTCAAAGTAAGCAAGAATGTCACATTGTTTACTGTCATCAGCACTACTACGACTTCGAGAGAGGAGAAGAGAGTGAAGAAAGTCTGTTTCCATGCACAGAAAACATACCGTAGGACTCATGCTCTGGAACTCACCTCATCCATCACAATATCACCCTCCACCAGGTCCAGACCTGCCTCTGCAAAAGCACATGCAGTTGACAGGTTTCCCGGCACCACAGTGCCGTCTCAACACAGTTCAGGTGTGAAGACTTTTCACTGACCTTCGTTGATGTCAAAAATGTCCCGGTCTTTTCCTTCATCCTCATCTATTTCTGCAGGTCAGGAGATATCGCTTATTGAACAACTAATAAATACTGCTCAGGTGCACGCCACATACTTTTTTCTACAGAGAAAGTACGGATGCAGATGGAAGTGTACAGTGTTTACTTTTTAATGTTCTATGAATACCATCTTTAGCTTATAAAAAGTATGGGGTGAACAAAAACACAGTACATGAATGTACAAAGTTTCACCCACCGGTTTCACCTGTTAGCTTAGATGATGTCTAAGGAACGAAACAAAACACAAAGGGATGCCTTAAACACAGCAAGGTTTTACATGAGGATCAATGTCTTGAGCGTTAATGGTGGAAAGTCAGACTCACCAAGCTGTTTTGACGGCAGAGCAGCACAAGCACCAGAAGGAACCACCTGTGGGCCATGACTAACCACAGGTTTAATTCACCTGCACGTTTGTGTGTGTGTGTGGGTTTGTGTGTATGGGGAGAGAAGGAACAAAGACCAATTGACTGTTTAATCTAGCCCTGGTCTGAGGGAGATGATTGGTTTGTTTTGTTCTTGAAAAACTGTGTGGGTTGCAAGAGAGAAGCAATAACTAATTTTATGGTTCTGGATAAGATATTGTACTTTGCTGTCAAATACTGTATTACTGATGACGAGTTAATAAACCCGATTAGCTTATGTAAGTATTACAGGGCATTGGTGTAAGAACACCATCAGTATGCACAAGCACAGACACACACATTCATAAACGAACACAACAGACAAAAACAGACAAAACAAACATTTACTAGAACCCACTATCTCTGATTCAAAATTCCTTTATTTGTAGTTGCATTACAAAAGGCGCATTACACCGTATATTAGAACAGCGATACATAAAGTGTGTTCTTACAGTACAAAGAAAATGAAGTTCAAATAAAGTGATTTTTTTGGCAATTGGTTTGATAAACCAAAAGTTTTGCACTTGTAAAATGTCACGTACAATCATACAAACAGTTAGTTCTATTTTATCCAAGCATTTGGATATCTGCTACGACTGAATCACAGCCGTGCTGATATTCAGCATTAACGCACTCCTTCTCGTGTGATTTTGCTTATATATTGCCCATATTTCTGACGATGGTTCCAGCTACTCCCCTCTAGCAGAAGACTGCGGTCCATCAGGACCAAAACCACACGCCATAAGAACAGTTTCTTTCCATCTCCTGCTGGTCTCTTCAACAAGGCCAAGCACCCACACTGACCATCCACCACCTATTTGCACATCGCACAAGCCACCTTGTCATATTGCACTATGTTGCCCTATTTGTACATCTATTTTAGATTTTATATCTTACATATTGTTTCGTTTTATTTGTATTAGTTATAATTTTGTACATTTTACTTTATATTTAAGATCTGTATATGTTTCTTGTATGCACCTTCCTGCCACAGTAAATTCCTTGTTTGTGTGAACTTACATGGCGATTAGTAAAACAAATTCAGATTCTGATGTCATACATTTCCATGTGACATTATCCGGAATTCTGCTTGTTGACTCTGTAAGACTCAAATATGGCATCTTGTTCATTCATCGGGTCGCTTTGGCTAATATTCTGTGAAACAGAAATACATGTAATTAGCGTGTGTGCGTGTGTGCATGTGTGTGTGTGCATGTGTGTGCATGTGTTTGTGTGCATGTGTTTGTGTGTGTGTGTGTGTGTGCGTGTATACCGTGTAGTCGTTGGTGTAGTAGCAGTGTCTCAGGTTCAGATGTGCAATAAAACCTCTGCTCACTTGGGTTGGGTTCCCGTATGGCAGAGACACACAGACAGGGCACACCTGAAGGGCAGCAGAGAGCGAGCTTATGCGTCGCTAGCACATGAAACACGAGTTCTAGCGATTCGAATTCAAATGAAGGAATACGAGTTGTGAAGAAAGTTGCTGACCACGCTCCTTCTGTCCTGGAGATGGTGCTCGTTACAGTGTTCTAGAAGGTCTAACTCATCCAGACCTCCTTCATCACAGTATGGGCAGGAAAACATCCTCACGGTGGTGCTGGGAGATATAGAAAGAAAAAGAGAGATTGTTCATGTTTCTATAAACAAACAAATAGCTGAAGGAAGACACACTACTTTCCAACTCCGTTCGAAACCAAGAGCATTCTCTGAGATATGCTTTACCTCAGAGGCTGGCTTAGGTGGATCGACTGGTTAAACTGGAATTCCTCCAATATGTCTTCCTGATCACTGAGAGAGGTGGGGCCAGGGAGAGTGATGAAGGTTAGGCGATAAGGGTAAGAGACTTCACAATATTATTGACACACACACACGTTTGACGAAAAGCTCGCACACCGTCACGTTCCCAGTACTTACTCAGAATTGTTGTCGGACGAGAGGGATAATGAGGAGGATAGGAACGGAAAGGAATGAGTTGTGGTTAGCAGTGGAGCTGAGATAGGGAGGACAGGGGTGGCGGGGAGGACGGGGGTGGCGGGGAGGACGGGGGTGGCGGGGGCTTGTTGTGACGCAGACACAGGCCCACTGGGGCGAAGTAGAGGCGTGGCGATGGGTCTGAGTGTGGCCGCGGAGCGGGGGGAGGGTATGGGGGCAGGCCGGGTGGTGACGGAGGCGGCGTGCGCTGTGGCAGGAGTAGAGTTGTTTGCCGAGGATGCTCCAAGGTCTCTCGGAGTCTGATTCGTCATGATGGGCAAAAAGAGCTGGCTTCGCTCTAGCTGAAGTCTGAGCTGTGTCAGTCTGTGTGAAAACAAAAAAAAACATTCACTTAATCATGTTCTTAAACACTCTCTTTGACTCCTTAACCCTTGTGCTGCCTTCGGGTCACAATGACCCGAAGGCTCACAATGACCCATCGTTGTGCTGCTACAACTTTACCCAATACAAAAACAAACAAAGGCATTTTCTTTTAAGCTTCACTTTATTTTTATATGACGTAAAGTTGTCGCAACACGTGTGGGGGGGGGGTCACAATGACTGATGGGTCACAATGACCCGAAGATAACACAAGGGTTAAAGAAAGTATAAGGTCTGTCTGCTCAGACAAAGTCTCTCACCCAATGAAGGCATCTCTCCTATGTCTTCCTTGTGCAGGAACAGGCTGCCCTGTCAGACCAATCAGAGGAATGCCAAACCTCTGGGCTGCTCTGAGAGGGGCATTACTAGAGGGGTCATCAACATTCATGTTCATGATATCACAGGTTTGCACTCTTCCTCTGCATTTTGGGCAGTGGCTATTCACTTTTAGAGCATGACTCAGGCACTGGCGGCAGAATCTGTAAAATACATAGAAAGTACATGCTGTTAGTGGCGGTTCAGAGAGAATCTAACAATCAGAGTTCATGTAAACATTGGGGTGTATCAAAGCTTGCACTTCCTTACGTGGTATTCAGACAAACCACTACTTTTTCAGTACAGTCAGGGGATGTGGAAAATTACCGTCTTGTGGTAATCATGATGTTGGCTTAAATATTCTCTCCCACTTTCACTTTTGGATTGCCCTTCTGTGTTTATTGTTTACCAGAAATATTGAAAGAGGTCATAAACCTGTTTGAGTAGATCTTTGCCATATTATTTTTCACCACAGACTATTACCAGTCAAAACACATCCTTTACAAATCATTAACATTTAACATAATAGATTGGATCTACATTTTATGGGGTGATCCTAGACCAAATTTAGCAGTAACTAGCAGTTGTACTTTGCTGCTGCCTAGTGAATAGTCCACCCACAACCAGATACGTTCAATAAAGAACTGACCGAGTTAGGGTTGGAATTGAGTAGGGAATAGTTGCACTTTACAGATCGATTGATAGAAAACAGCCCTGGGGAAGGGGAATCTACTCAAGATTTCCTCTACTGCTGAAAACGAGATAGGTAAGTAAATATTTGTCAACTATGAAGTTGAGACAGCACTGAGGCAACATTGTTCATTTTGAGAAAACTATGCTATGCTTACTCTTTCCTTGATAGCAAGACAGTTGTTTGCCTAATAAACATATCATACAAATGACAATAGGTTAAAGGAGCATTAGAGGTAACTTACTCATGACTGCAGAGGGAGAGGCAGTAAGGGTCCGTGAGGGGCCCTATACAGATTGGACAATCTGACTTGGACTCAGGTGAGGCTTCTGCGGAGGGCTCCATACTTGCGACCGCCTCGTCTTCCAGTCAACTTCAGACAATGTAGGTCTTCTGAAAGTAGCAGCTAAAAAAATTGTAGCTGCAGCCCTACCAAAAGTACCTGCTTCGTTGCCAACATGTACACACCCAGTTCCAGCAAACAGGAGGGACTCTTCAGTCACACTGGGACTTCCCACAGTGCTCCCTTTCTGAAAGCCTAACTCTATCTTGCATGTATCTTGTGTGTGTAGGGGAGTCAGGTGGCTGAGCGGTTAGGGAATTGGGCTAGTAAGGTTGCTGGTTTGATTCTCGGCCGTGACGTTGTGTCCTAAGGCACTTCACCCTACTTGCCTCGGGGGGAATGTCCCTGTACTTACTGTAAGTTGCTCTGGATAAGAGCGTGTGCTAAATGACTAAATGTAAATGTGTGTGTCTGAGAGAGAGAGAGAGAGAGAGAGAGAGACAGAGAGAGCCAGAGAGAGAGAGAGAGAGAGAGAGAGAGAGAGAGAGAGAGAGAGAGAGAGAGAGAGAGAGAGAGAGAGAGAGAGAGAGAGAGAGAGAGAGAGAGAGAGAGAGAGAGAGAGAGAGAGAGAGAGAGAGAGAGAGGGAAACAGAAAGCAAAGTCAAAACAAACAATCATAGAAACATTAGACTTGGTTCAGATAAAACATAATAGTGCTAATAAAAGTAACCCCATAACAAATGAGTTAAAGTAACCAAAGTAAGTCAATTACTTACAGCTTGTCCGGACGCAGGCTCAGTCTCTGTTCTAGTTTTTCTGTACCTGACTCCAGCTGTCGAACTGTCGATCATAACATTCTCGTTGAGAACTATGTTGGGATTTGTGGATCCAATTGTGTAGATGATATTTATCAGGGCTCTGCTCTAGGCCCATTGCTCTTTTCTTTTCTCTCTATGCTGCGTCTTGGCAACATATTCAACATTTTGGTGTAATTGATACTATGTGAGTGACGCAGTTATGAATTTCCCTGAAGCCTGGAGAACATCCCTGTTATAGACAAATGTGTCTCAACTCTACAATAAGGAAATGGATGATTTTATAATGTCTTAATTCTCAACTCTTTACTCATTCTAGGACCAAAAACAACAACGACAATTAAAAACAAGAAGAACTTTGGGATCAGATCATACGTATAATGGTGTTCAAATTTTGCTCCCAATATTAGCCGAAAATAATGACTGTTCCTATGGGTCAACTTTTAATATGATAAGTAGCCGCAAGGACTCGGTGGCACTTGGAGGACTCGACATCACATGATCACGTCAGAGCTCCACAGGAAACGAATCGATCAGCAGGCAACTGTAGAATTCAACATGGCTGTTACCTACTGACAGTCGGGGAGTTGTTTTCAACTCGGAGGAGGGTAGCGTTTCACTGTCAAATCCGTAGAGATAGGAAAAAAACACATTTGTAATATTGTCCTCTCGCACAGACAGCAATGGCTCAGTGCGTCCAGTCGGTGCAGGAGTTCATCCAGGACTCGTTTGTCCCGATGGTGGCCGTTCTGTGCAGCGAAGATGCGGAGAAAGTGACTCGCAAAAACAACCTAAATTTCTCGGAGCTGCTTCGGCCTTTCTGCCGGTTAACCTCTGAAGGTAGGTGCTTTGATCATCAGAAATATGTGAATTGTACTCCAAGACAGTTGCATAAATATATTGTTTTGGTAACGTCCGATACAAATGCGTCGAAATATAGAGCTAGATTCTCGGTAGCTAGCTAGCATTAGCTAGCATGCTAGCCTTTGTAATGTGAGTCAGCTTGCACTTAATGTATATTTGCATTTAGCTAACAACGTTAGCTAGACTATATATCGTTATGTGACTTGGAGGCTAACCAGTTAGCAAGCTAGCTACTTTCAGAGGTAGCCAGTTAGCCAAATCCCACTGTCATGGCTAGCTGTCAGTGACAGCAGGAAGGTCTGTAAGATGTGGTGCTATCCCACCCAGGCCAGGGCCCAGTCTAGTTTCCTCTCCTGACACTGACAGTCACCCGAGAGGCTACACTGTCATTTGAGCAGTCACTGTTCTTTTTTTTAGTGGGTCATAGTACGCCGGTGCGGCAGCTTTCTAGTGTATTTTGCTTGCGGGTTGGCTGGACTTGGGTTCAGCCTAGGCTAGGAGGCCCAGCCCAATTGGGGGGCATGGCTATATCTCCCTCGCCTCTTCTGTCTCTAGCCCATACTATAGCTAGCTAACTAGCTCTGTAACTACATAATTAGCTAGTTTGCCATAGGCAATGGCTGCTGGAAACTACTAGCTGGCTAACTGGTACATCTTCTGATGGGTGCCAGCAATGACACTGCACAACAAGTGCCAAGATTGCATTGCTGAGATGAAGAGCAGGTTATGTATATAGCATGCCAGCTGGTACACCAACAAGTTACGACATGGACTCCCACCATCCAATGCAGTGGATTAGCTAAGCACCTTTAGTAGATTATGTTGTCCCCGCATTTGCCTTAAACGCTGCTTTACCAGCACTTGCAGTGAAGCACCTTAAGGTGGCTGTGAACTGCACAAGAGCCAGCTATCTCTTCACATTTCGAGAAGTATGTTCAGCCAAATAATGACACGAGACAAGGAAGTCACTGTCCTCTTGTTCTCCGAGAGAGTCTGCCAGTTGTGTGGCACAAGCCATTTCATTTCTGTAGGAATGTGTGTAGATTTGTTGACTGGGCAAAAGAAGACAGGAAGGAGCCTTCTTTAGAGAGCTGACATTCTGCTGTGTTTACGACTACTGGACACAAGACAGAAACTAGCTTACGTGTGCCGTAACCTCAGCACTGTGGTTAAGTATGTACAGGGAATACTACACATGGATAACATTTACCTCGTACAGAACACCCATGTAGGTCTGCGGCCTGCACTATGACATTTACATTTACATTACATTTAGTCATTTAGCAGACGCTCTTATCCAGAGCGACCTACAGTAAATACAGGGACATTCTCCCCGAGACAAGTAGGGTGAAGTGCCTTGCCCGAGGACACAACGTCATTTGACACTGCCGGGAATCGATCCAGCAACCTTCTGATTAAAAGCCCGATTCCCTAACCGCTCAGCCATCTGACCCCCCCCCCCCCCCCCACACACACACACTGACGCATGACACGTGTCCCCGTGCATCTCCCAGGTCACATAAGAGACCCCAACAACCAGGTGCAGGGGGTGAAGAACCTGCGCATCAGCGTAAACAACGTGGTGACGCGCCCCACCTCCGCGCCCGTGTCTGGCATCCCTGGCCCCGCCCACCGCAAGCTGCTCAGCGAGGTGGTGTCGGCGTGCCAGCCGGCCGAGGGGGTGGCGGCCAATGTCATCACAGCCGGGGAGCACGACCTCAACATCAGCGGTGAGTTTACCTGCACGGCCTTGGAGGACAGTGGAAGGAAGCAAGGGGGTGGGGTCTGGGGGGGGTCTGGGGAGGGGTCTGGGGTCTGGGGAGGGGTCTGGGGTCTGGGGAGGGGTCTGGGGTCTGGGGAGGGGTCTGGGGGGGTCTGGGGAGGGGTTTGGGACGAAGTGCAGGAAATGGCTGGTGGTGAAATGTAACTTTTTCGCTGGCGCAGGTCAAATTCTATTTTTCGGTTGCCGGAATAAAACGCTTGGCCACATTGCTTTGAAATCTATGGTGTTTTTTGTAGTTTTTTTTTACGTTGAAGGTTACTTGCGATGGGGTCATTGGTCTGAGTCTGAAACGTTACATTTGACCCATATTTAGCCAAGCAAGCACCCAAAGAACATGATCGCTACTTTTGTACACTGTGGTAGCAGCATTGTGTTATAGGGCTGCCTCTTATCAGCAGGGACTTGGTCACCTGTCAATATAAGGCATTATATGATATGATCCATTTTAAGTGGTTTAATCTTTAAATGTGTGTGGGTCTTTCATAAGCAATATACAGCCTATTTACTCTATATGCTAAGAAACTGAACCTTGAACTCATCTTGGCTCTTTTTTGTTGTTGCTGTGACAATTATTCATCCTCCCTGCAGAGGGCAGTAAACACAAGGGGTGACAAGTGATTTCTGTTATGTTCATCATTGTGTGTGTGTGGGATGTTTGACTTCTGTATTGATAACCTTTTACCCATTATTGTTTTTGTGTACTCACCTGGCTGAATCACGGGTAAGAGCTTTCCTAAGATGTTAAGCAACAGTGTTATTGACTGGTCTTTCCTATGTTCAATTAAACAGAATTGGCCATGAAATGCCGTGCCAAAATATGAAATTAAATTGATTGATTGTCAAGCATTAACATTCAAACAAACCAACAATTTCAATCTTGGCGTCTCTAATTAATTAATAACTCTAGCATTTCTGTGATATTTGACAAGGTACGACCAGAAACTAACAAAGTGAGAGTGTTAAAGTTGTGGTATAGACCACTTTGTGCGTGATGGTCCCTACTGTATAATTCCCTTCACAGTTACCACCAACTCTGATTGACATGCGCTGCTTGGCCAAAACCAGCCTCCTCTAACCCAAAGAAGTAAACCTAACTGCAATGGCCTGTGTCAGTATAGCGTATCTTGCATGGGTAATGCTTTCCCCCCCCCAATGCAAAGTTCTGCTTTGAGGTGAAAGAGTGCAGTGCTGAGACGAGACTCTCGCCTCCTGGCACAGTTGTCGACGGCGCATCCCTGCGCCCACCCGCGGCGCTAACCCCTGCGACTTAGCGCTGTCGGTGGGAAGGTCTGAACAGGTGTGACAGGTGATGGGATGTTGCTAACACTGGTCCTGACTCTCTCCTTCCCCCCCCCCCCCTGTCAGATCGCTCTCTTAAAGCGAGCGTCCCCTGGTACAGTGACTGGAGGGACACGCTAACGGAACTGGGCGCCTCCAAGCATTACACAGGTACTCTCACCCCTGCGCCTGTGTAGGGGGGGGGTGGGGCGCCCCTCCCGTGGGCCCACTGCTCCTCCCCTTAGATCTAGTGGGCTGTCCTTCCTTCCATCCCTCTTCACTTCTCCCTCCCCCTCTCTCTCTCTCTCTCTCTCTCTCTCTCTCTGTCTCTGTCTCTGTCTCTGTCTCTGTCTCTCTGTCTCTCTGTCTCTCTGTCTGTCTCTCTCTCTCTCTCTCTCTCTCTCTCTCTCTCTCTCTCTCTCTCTCTCTCTCTCTCTCTCTCTCTCTCTCTCTCCGTAGCTGAACTGTGTAGCAGACTCTTCCCTTGACCTGATCTCAGCTTTCTCTCTCACAAGGTGGTTGGTGCTTTTTGACCTTCAGATTTCCCATGCCTGTTGTCTGCGTATAAGTGTTTCTAGGTGACTCACAGCATTGAAGCTCTATTCTTTTCCCTCTTCACTCCTTGTGCAGTTCCTGACATGACACCGGAGGGCCTATATAAATATTGTTATTAGAGACAAACTGGAGGAAATACGATCAATTCAGTCTGTGTTTAAAATTTAGTCTATTGCCTGTGTTAAAAAAATGGAATGCCTACTTTCAAAAGGAAAGGCATGTTGGCAAGTGAACGTTCTACCTGCAGTTTAGTGATGGATGTGATATAGCAACTGTACCCTTCCAATGCTGGGAGTCTCTCTCTCCCGAAGGTTTTTTTCTTTACAAGGTTCTTCCGTGGACCCTGAGGAACCACACCAGTCTCAGAATCAGCATGCAAGACCTGTGGCTTCTCTCAAGAACACATCACGGTCTTGTTTGGCTGCACAATGCATAGCAAGAGAATCAATCAATGGTTCATATATATATATAATTTTTTTAAATATAAATTGTATGTTTGAGCGTCCTTATGGTATCCAATTTGATGTCAGCTGCATCTTTTCATTTTCAAAGACGATTCACAGGTTTCTGCCCCCTTCACCAAATTGAAATGAATTATCAGTGGAACAGCGTGTGATTCTGTACCTCCAGCGATTATCTGCTAGCGTAGAACATCAAAACCGCAGTCAAGTCTGTCAGGGAGATGGCGGGGATCAATCGGCGGGGATCTGTTTAAAGTTTCTTTTGATCCAGAGTAAAGACGTTCTCGCCCCTCTCCTCTCTCCCCGCCCCCAAACTGTGCCCTGTGTGGAGTGGTCGTCTCTTCCGAAACACAGATCGATGGGGCGAAGTGCTCCAATCGCTGGACGTCCTCGTTACGGGCTTTTCGTTCCCAAGGCCTCGCCGCGGATGCGAGACTCCCGCAGCTCTGTTGGCGCTCTGGCATCGATTCGGGCCCCTAAACACGCTTGTTGTGCGTTGCGTTGCGATCTGTCTGTGCGTCTGCCTGGCAAGCGTGCAATCAGCAGAGGGGCGCGGGGGGGGGGGGGGAGCCCGTCTCAGAACTCCCTAAGATAGCAGCACAACATCTCTAGTATCGGATGGTCCAGCCAAACAGTCGGACCTCCAGATCACATGCTCTTTACCCCCCCACTCCCCCCCAGACATGGATTATTCTAGAACGGAGTCAAAGTCTTAACCAGTTAGGGCGGCTTGATGCCGATGATTTTTTTGGGGTGTTTTTCAAAGCTTTTAGTAGCTTGTCCTTAATTTTGAATGCATTATCCAGAAAAACGGGCAGATTACTCCACAGATGTCACACTGTGATGAACAGTTTCCTCCTTTTTGCCATTTGCTCTGTCATGGCAACCTTGTCTATTTCTTGTTTATATGCTAATTCGAAATAGCGGTGAACACAAGGGCATGCCGCGCAACAAGAGTGTTGGAAACCACAAAAGAATAAAATAATCTGCCATCATGGAAATCAGTCATTTGTCCATTCTTCATTTTTTCTTTCCTCCCTCCCAAGAGCATCCTCTCCCTGGCATAACAATCAACCCTTTCTCCGATCGCCATGGCAATGATCCCAACGTGTTGCTGAATGTGTCTGGGGCCTCCCATCCTCCCTAGCTCCGACTCACTCGCCGTCTCGCTTCGGCGTCTCCTCTCCCCTTCTCTCCAGCGACCACGCCCTGGTTCGAGGCCTACCGGGAGAGCTTCCTCCAGTCCATGCCCGCCTCCGACCACGAGTTCCTCAACCACTACCTCGCCTGTATCCTTCGCGCCGGGACCTGAACATTCCCTCTTTCGCTACCTATCTATCGGTCAGTCTCTCTGTGTGTGTGGTGTGTTTGGTTTGGAGTCCTTGACCGGCGCCCCCCTGCAAGGTCTCCTGGTGGTGTCGTCCAGCGAAGCCGTGCCGGTGGAGCAGTTCCTCAAGCTGTCCCAGGAGCAGCACAGGGTTCAGCACAGCGGAGAGTACACCAACCCCAAGTGGTTCATCCCCAACACCCTCAAATACTACGTGCTGCTGCACGACATGAGCGAGGGAGACGAACAGAGGTACGCCCCCCCGCACCCCCCTCCCGCACCCCCCTCGCGCCTGCCGGGCCACCTTCCACACACACACCTTTACGCACACGCTCACCCAAACACGCACGCACACACACACAGCCACTCACACATGCAGATAACTGAAAAACAGGGATGTCCTCCTCTCAAACCTCCTTCTCTGCCCATGATTTGTTTACCTCCACAAACTCTTGGGTGCGCGAGTGGTCACCTGTGGGCTTAACCTTCTCGTGGTCCAACATTCTCCTTCATTACAGACGGTAACGAGCAAGGAGTTGACTCGCCCGTTATGGATTCCCTTTTTTTTCCCCTCATTATTTTATAACTCTGACTCCTATCTTACCATTAGCTAAGATCACAAGCTAATGAATGGACGTATAACTTGCCCTGTGGACCTTTCTTTTTTGTCCAATAACCTGTATAGAACCGTTATTGGGGCCATCCACCGCCCGTGTAGCGCAAGGCAGCCTGGGTCTGGTCTCAGTTCAGTCAGATCGCAACTGCTGTGCTCCCCGCAACGGCGGGATGAAACGCCATCGACTCTCATCCTGTGCCCTCCTCCACCCCCATTCCTTCCTTGTGTGCCCCCCCCCCCACAGGGCGGACTCGGTGTACGAGGACATGAAGCAGAGGTACGGCCCCACAGGCTGCTACCTGCTCAAGGTGAACTCCCGCAGGGCCACGGCGGGGGCAGACGAGCAGATCCCCGATCCCTGGAGCCAGTACCTCCACAAGAGCAGCCTGCTCAGCCAGGTGAGGACCCTCCCCCCCTGCACGCCTTCAGGAGACGCTCTCCTTCATCCACACTCGCGTCGGGGCTGAAGTTTTCGCTCCTCTGCGGGCTGGGAGAGAGTTTTGGAAAGTTTGGGAATTGAAATACAAAAAAAAAAAAAATCCAAATGCTGTTTGTCATTTTTGTCAAGGTCTTCCATATCTGTATTTTTGGGAATCCATAGTTGAATAGTCTTCTGCAAGAAAGGGCAGCTTGCTCACTGATTCAATAATACATTTTTTTATTTTTTTATGTCTTAATCCATGCTGTTTCAAGTTCTCCAATGTATAACCCTGTGTGTGTGTGTGTGTGTGTGTAGGACCTCTACGAGGACCCCGCCCCGACTGCCGTGGCGAACAACTCCCCCGTAGAGAACAACGTCAGCTCCGCAGAAGACGACGGCCATGACACAGGCCACAAAGGTTGGTTGGGACCTGAGACCAGCGTCCGCGCCAACCCCACCAGCTTCTCCCTCTAGATCTTTCCGGAAGCAGACCACTGACGGCGGTTGTGTGTTTTTATCCGCCAGAGGGCGTCTCCAACAGCCTGGACAACAGCCACCCCCTCCAGCTGGACGCCCCCAGTGACCCCGGGAGCCTGGAAGCCCTCAAGGTCGCGACCTCCGAGCCCAGGAAGCCGTCCCCTGCCACGGGGCCAGGGACGAGCCACGGAGCCTGCCTCACGCTCAACGACCACGACCGCATCCGACAGTTCGTCCAGGAGTTCACCTCCAGAGGCCTCCTGCCCCACGTAGAGAAGAACATCAGGCAGCTGAACGACCAGGTTAGGCACGCACGCACGCCAACCGCTGGGTTCTTTTGAAGTCTTCCTCCTTCCTTCCGATCTTCCTCTCGCCGTCGTCTCCCAGCTCACGCGATTCCTCTCTCTCCCCCTCCGACCGTTTTGCCGGTCCCCCCTGTAGCTGGTCTCCAGGAAGGGCTTGAGTCGCTCCCTGTTCTCGGCCACGAAGAAGTGGTTTGGCTCGGGGAAGGCTCCGGAGAAGAGCATCAGCGAACTCAAGAACACCTCCGGCCTGCTGTAAGTCCACGACCGGCGCCGCACTCACAGATACAACCCCCCCCCCCACACACACATACACACATACCCAGTCCCCCGTCCCCCCACGAGTGTGACCGCCTTTTGTGACGGTCCTTTTGTGACGGTCCTTTTGTGATGCCCCCAGCTATCCGGCAGAAGCCCCGGAGCTGCAGATCAGGAAGATGGCCGACCTGTGCTTCCTGGTTCAGCACTACGAGCTGGCCTACAGCTGCTACCACACTGCCAAGAAGGACTTCCTGTCTGACCAGGCCATGCTCTACGCTGCAGGGGCTCTGGTGAGAGATACACACACATACAGATACACTGACACACACACACACACACCGGTCACACTCTCTCTCTCTCTCTCTCTCTCTCTCTCTCTCTCTCTCTCTCTCTCTCTCTCTCTCTCTCTCTCTCTCTCTCTCCTTTGCTCGGCCTCTGAGTACTCCCCTCCTCTGTTCCTCTCGCCCCTCCTGCTGCTTTAACGAGCAGAACATGCCTCATGGACTTTCTGGGTCAGTCAGAATATTAAGAAACCCCGGAAAAAAGAAATCTGTGGGTCGGTCACGTGAAGGACGGCCGGCCAGCCGTCCGTGACGTGACCATTCTGTCGGCTCTGGCCTCCGCCTCATTAACCACGCTCATCTGCCTGGAAGAGAGATGGATTCTCCTTTCAAGCCATCACCTTACCCTCCTGTTCTCTCCCCCTCTCCCCCTCTCTCTCTCGCTCTCTCTCCATCTCCTGTAACTGCCTTCCTGTCTTGGCAGGAAATGGCGGCGGTGTCGGCCTTCCTGCAGCCGGGGGCTCCCAGACCGTACCCAGCACACTACATGGACACGGCCATACAGACCTACAAAGACGTGTGCAAGTATGGAACACTGAGGCACACACACACACAGACACTGTACCCTAAATAGAACGTGCCCATACGAGTGGTGGTGTGTGTTGACACTGTGTAACCCCCCCCCCAACCACCACCTAGAAACATGCTGCTAGCCGAGCGTTGCGCTCTCCTCAGCGCCGAGGTCCTCAAGAGCCAGGGCAAGTACTCTGACGCGGCCACACTCCTCATCAAGATGACCAGTGAGGTGAGCACAGCCCGGGGGCCTCCCTCTCCCTCTCTGTCTCTCACTGTCTCCCTCTCTGTCTCTCTCTCTGTGTCCCTCTCTCCCCCTCTCTCTCCATCCTCCAACACGGCCATCTGCTCCCCACTAACTGTGTCTGCGTTGTGTGTGTGTGTGTGTGTGTCTGTGGCCCGTCCAATCCCAGGACTCCGACCTGCGCAGCGCTCTCCTATTGGAGCAGGCCGCCCACTGCTTCATCAATATGCGGAACCCCATGGTGCGCAAGTTCGCCTTCCACATGATCCTGGCCGGGCACCGCTTCAGCAAGGCTGGCCAGGTGAGAGGACCTCGCCTGGCAGGGAGACTGGGGTGAAACCAGGCCGAGGTTGGCCACAGTACCAGAGGCTTTGTGTGTTCATTGAACAGCTGGTATCGTCTTGGGATGAACGTGTAACAATAGGGAGTGGGGCTGAGAAGGAGATGAGTGCTAACTGTAGCGTAGTTAACCTCTGTCTGAAGGACTGGGTTGGGATGGGAGTGCTGGGATCGTTTTGCGGTTCCACTTAAACCTCTGCCGGCTGGATAGCGTTACTGTAGCCTGTCGAGTGTTCTAGTGCTTTCCTCTCTTAAGGCTGTTGAAATGCTTCTCTTTTTTTAAATCCGTCCTACGTCAACACACACACAGACACACCCAATCATTTTCTTCTCTCCTCACCAGAAGAGGCACGCGCTGCGCTGCTACTCCCAGGCCATGCAGGTGTACAAGGGCAAGGGCTGGTCCCTGGCCGAGGACCACATCAACTTCACCATCGGCCGGCAGTCCTTCACCCTGCGCCAGCCCGACAACGCCGTGGTGGCCTTCCGCCACATCCTCACCAACGACAGCCAGCAGAGCGGCGTCCAGCAGGGGGCATTCCTCCGGGAGTACCTGTACGTCTACAAGGTCAGCCAGCGACCGGGGACGAGAGAACACAGCAGCACGCAAACAGGAAACACTCGGGTCAAACTCTGGGGATGTTTTCAAGAAAAAAATAAGTATTTCAAGA
The DNA here is from genome assembly GCF_038355195.1 of Osmerus mordax. NCBI lineage: Eukaryota > Metazoa > Chordata > Actinopteri > Osmeriformes > Osmeridae > Osmerus > Osmerus mordax. The sequence goes on along the minus strand of NC_090076.1, from coordinate 6,345,132 downwards.
GTAGTCTTTGTCCCCTTAGCTTGAGTAGCTGCTGACTCATCTGTGGAGAGAGTCCAGACAATGCTGAATAATTTGACTGGGTCCTTCTATTGGTCCATTAGCCACAATGACACGGGGCGGACATGATGATTAGGTCGAGTGATGTCACTACTCCAAACCGCACTCTGAAGGTTGTCGTCTTTTGAGGAGGCACTCTATGTTGGTTTGAACACGGATGCAGCTGGGAAAGTGGATGTAGAATGGAAGATGAAATGGCCCTTTGCGTTTCTATTTTTTTCTCACAAAAGTGACCATTGGAAAGGTACAAAATTGCAGTGTTTGTCAGAACGGCGCCCTTGTACGGGCAACCTTTCTTATTTTAGAGTGACATCATCTGCTGCCTCGGTTTCAAGGTGATTTTTCAAGGCACGACAAAAGTCCATGACTTGAAGGGTGACGTTCCTTTTATGAACCTAGCAAGCAAGAGCATTAACCGATATACAAATACGCACTCATTCAGCATAGCCATAATCTCCAGCAGCTATAGTTAGGCTCCGAATTTAGATGAGTACCTCAGAACTTGCGTGCATCACAGAATTGCTTTATTTATTTGTTTTCTTTTTGACACCCCCATTAAAGCGTATTCGGTTTTACAATTCAGTAATCCTTCACAGTGTGTGTGCATTTAGGAATTAGCCATCAACTGAGCCTGTACTGAATAACTACTTTATGATTTTGAATGGATTTGTCTGAGAGTTTTGAGTGTGTGTGTGGGAGGAGATGAACAAGTTACCTCACAGTGTTTCTTCTCTCTCCCGTGGGGGCTCCAGAATGTGACGGGGTCTTCCCAAGGCTCTCTACCCCAGCTGCCTCTACCCTGCATCCACAGCTCAGCCACTCGCGTCTACTTCGGACACGAGCGCCGCCTTGCCGAGGGTGAGCTGCACACACACGCACGCACACGCACGCACACAGTCTCATACACGCATATTTTGGTGTCAGGGTGTGACTTTGAGCAGGCTTGCGGCTCATGTGTTTTGCACAGCTCGGAAAACTGTGAAAGTGAGTCATCGTTTAGAGAGGGAACTTGAAATGAAAATCCAATGAGTTGAACCTCAGCAAGCAGACCGCGATGAACCGGCTGAATACAATACATTTACAAATTACTCTCCCAGAAAAAAAAGAAAAGCACTTATCGTCCCTGGGCTGATATGCGAGAGCCTTGTTTAATATAAAAACGGCCTAAAAATCAGAATCCCTCACTTCCCCATTCTTAGATATGATTATTCGAGCAAGCGTTGTCATTTAGCATTCACATTGAGCCTGCAAACATCAAAAGGTTTTTCCATCACCACAGAATAGTAGAAAGGAAGATGTGTGCGTGTGTGTGTGTGTGTGTGTGTGTGAACATTGATGACTTGTTCCTCAGGAGAGAAGCAGGCTGCCACCCACGTGTCCCTGGACCAGGAGTACGACCGGGACCTGGCCGCCATGTGGCGGGACCTGGAGGAGCAGGTGGTTGCCGCCGCCAACCGGGGCGTTGTCCCGGGAACGTTTCACCCCACCCAGTGTTGCCTGAACAACCAGACAGACAACCTACGATTCCCGCTCGCTGTTGTTGAGGGTAAATTCCTGTCTGTCCTATATATATATATATATATATATATATATATATATATATATATATATATATATATATATATATATATATATATAAACAAACACACACACAATCTCAACTGTCATCATTCTCAACTGTGTCACCCTTCTCTTGTGGCTCAGAGCCCATTATAGTGGAGGTGGCGTTCCGGAACCCTCTCAAGGTTCCCCTGGAGCTGTCGGACCTGTCTCTGCTCTGGGAGTTCACGCCGAAAGACTTCTCTCGGCCGGGGGACGGCGTGGACGGCGAGCCTGTCAGCAACGAGGAGGAGGCCCTCTGTCCTGGGGTAAGAGCCCGCCGCTGCCCTCTGGTGGCCAGGCCTGTCGCCACGCCCGCCCCCCCCCCCCTCCCCCCCCTGCTGGTTAGAAGTTCCCTAAGTCCCCTTTTTGCTTGACCCTTCTTGTCCCAGATGGCACAGAAAGAGGACGTCATTGCCACCGAGGTCATCCCGGAGTTTAGCATGAGTCCAGAGGAGACCAAGCTGGTAATCTGCTGTTTTTCGCTCTCTCGCTCTGTCTCTCTCTCTCTCACACTGTCTCTCTGCTCAATGTCTTTCTTGGCCTTATTTCCGCACCTCTCTACTCAAATGTCTTCCTGACTTCACTTCCTCTGATCTTGTTCCCATAGGCTCGTCTCAGACTGCTGCCTCACCTGACTGGCCAGCTTCACATCCTGGGCGTGGCCTACAACCTGGCCTCCTCCCCCTCCACTGGAGAGCCAGCCAATAGCGTGGCGGGATCACAGAGCGAAGGTACCTAGAGCGGCTTCTTTCTCGTCGTTGACGGCTTATTCAGTTCTAGACTGGTACAGTCTCCCCCCCCCCTTCTGGGCCTGCTTATTCAGCGTGTGTTGTCGTCTATGTCACTGAACCCTCCTCTCGGACCACAGGTGAAGGGTTGCTGGTCCGAGGTCGACAGGACCTGCAGATTCAGGGGCCACGGTTGAACCACACCAAAGAGGAGAAGACCTCCGTCTGCCATGGGCCTGACCGCCGACTCGACCCCACCATAACCCCCCCCATGCCCCTGCTGGAGGTACTGAATGCCCCCGCTCTACACATCCCAGGCCGACCCCCCCGCCCCCCCATAACTGTGATGCCAGGATAGACTCCTTGATTTCCTTTTGCAAAGATTTCATCACTTCATCCGATGGAATGTTACATTATGGAAATATAGCTATTACCATTTAGATGGAACAGGCCAGTATAGACCTCTCTAACTATGTCTGTATTTGAATTGTAGTTCCTCAAGCCTCAACATGTCCTCTCTCTCTCTCTCTCTCTCTCTCTCTCTCTCTCTCTCTCTCTCTCTCTCCGCGTCTTCCTCGTCTCCCCCCCCTCTCTCTCTCTCTCTCTCTCTCTCTCTCTCTCTCTCTCTCTCTCTCTCTCTCTCTCTCTCTCTCTCTCCCTCCCCCCCCCTCTCTCTCTCTCTCTCTCTCTCAGGTGTTCTTCCTCCAGTTCCCCACCGCGCTGCTCTGCGGGGAGATCCGGAAGGCGTACGTGGAGTTCTGCAACGTGAGCCGCGTGGCCCTGCGCGGCCTGCGGGTGGCGTCCACGCACCCGGACTTCTTCACCTTCGGCGGCGGCGCCACCACGCCCCTCACCCCCGTCAGCCCCGCCGCCTCGGAGAACTGCTCGGCCTACAGGACCCTGGCCACGCCCCCCGGCGCCCGGCCGGGCGCGGCGGCGACGTCACTGGCGTCGGCGGGCGACTTCGGGCCGGTGGCGGGCGTGGCCGACATCCCTCTCCCCGAGGGCGCGCTGAGGCCGGGAGAGTCCACCCAGCTGCCCCTGTGGCTCCGAGGACCGGACCAGGAAGGAGTCCACGAGATCAACTTCCTGTTCTATTACGAGAGCGCCGAGAAGGGCGGCAAGATCGGGTGCGTAGCTAGGAGCACGCCACACGTGTTGCACGTCGAAAAGAGCACGGAAATTGAGCCTGTGCTTCGCTGGGAATAAGGAGAAGTGTTTTTTTCCCTCATAGATCCAGCTATGTTTGCTGCGTAGTTATTTATACAGGTGTTGGGTCGCTGTAAATGTCAAAGTTGTCTGGGAAAAAAAACAAGGTAATGTCTTCCTCCCACTTATTCAAATGATTAAAATGAAGCGTAGCGTAAGATCCAATCAGAGCACGTTTTAGACACTTAATCTCCCTACCAAGGTGGTTTATTCCCTTTGAAACGACAAGTGATTGCTCACAGTCACAGGGAAGGTGATCATCCACGGTTCTTTGAACAAACTGATTCGAATTGCGGAAACAACTTTTTTTTCCTTCTTCTTCATTTTCTTTTTTTTTTTACACATTCTGTAGTTTCAATTACAGGTGAGCCCACAGCTTGCCCCAGATCTGCAGGTTACACACTGCAGAGGAACGCATCATGTCGAATCTCTCTGTATAAATGTATTCATAATCATGTTTCCCTCCCTCCCCCCCCCACACCTTTTTTTCCTTGTCCTCTCCACCCCCCCTGCAGCCACCGCGTGCTGCGTCACACGGTGTTCATCTGCGCCAGCCGCTCGCTGGCCGTGCGAGCCACAGCCTGCCGCAGCAACACTCTGCCCGAGGAGGAGGAGGAGGGGGAGGAGGAGGAGGGCAGGAACGGCAATATGCTGGTCTTCGTCGACGTGGAAAACATCAACACGGTCAGCCCACAGCCCACTTAGAGAAGCTATTCCCTCAGAGCTGGAATGTTCCGGAAACGTCTGGAAGCGCATGCTCGCAGTGTGACTTGTTTTAGATTTGTAAAAAAACGTGGGTGCCGTTGGGGTGGCGGGGCACCCTGCATACTAGTGCCCTCAGTGTACAGTAAGAATAATTTGATGCTGGGATATACAGAACAGACAATAGAGGGGGGTGCATTTCATGACAGGCTCAATGCACCCCCTGCTAACCCTGACTAGGAAAGTGTCACTTGCCTGAAACTTACTGTGTTTACTCATACTAGAGCCCTCGGTGTACAGTAAGAATCATTTGATGCTGGAATATACGGAACAAACAATAAAGGGGGGTGCATTTCACGACAGGCTTGTTGTATTCCTTCTTGCCATGAAATGCACCCCCTGCTAACTCTGACTAAGAAAGTGTCACTTGCCTGAAACTTACTGTGCTTACTCATACTAGAGCCCTCAGCGTACAGTAAGAATCATTTGATGCTGGGATATACAGAACACACAATAGAGGGGGTGCATTTCACGACAGGCTTGTTGTATTCCTTCTTGCCGTGAAATGCACCCCCTGCTAACTCTGACTAGGAAAGTGTCACTTGCCTGAAACACTGTGGTTACTCATACTAGTGGTAATAATGGTAGGGGAAACACTGAGTCATCGACGAGCGCTTGTTGACGCAGTGGGTAGGCGTTCACGTGCCGGTGTTGGGATGCCGAGCCCTCGATTGTTGACCCGCCTCCTCCCCCCCCCCTCCTTCCTCCCTTCTCTCGTCCTCTGCAGAATGAAGCAGGCGTGCGCGAGTTCCACATAGCCCAGGTGTCCAGCAGCAGCAGACACTGGCGTCTGCACAAGTGCATCAACGTGGCGGAGGATAAAGGTGTGTGTGTGAGTGTGTGTGTGCGTGAGCATCTGAGGAAGACCACGGCAGCCTCGAGTTGTCGACGTGTCCTCCGCTGAAGAAGACCCTGGAGAGACCTCTCTCTCTCCTCTCAGAAACGCCATACGTTTGCATTGTTTGCTTCTCTAACTCTCTCTCTTCCTCCCCTCTCTCTCCCTTCCCCTCTCTCTTCCCCCCCACCTGTCTCTTTGTCTCTCATCGTTCCTCTTTCTTAATCCAGCCGTTATTTTATGCAGCTCCGCCAAGCAATGAGTTATCTCTATGGAAACTGTCGTTTTTGAGTGAGCTGTAGAGTGAATGAAAGACTGGAGGGTGTACGCCTGTTTCTGTTCAGGGCGTACCTGATGTGTGTGACTGATCACTGTGTGTGTGTGTTACACTAGGGGAACTGGGGGGGTGGCGGGAGGGGGGGGGTAGCAGTGCCGTGTGCTAGGCCCCGGAAACAAACGTTCTCGGAGTTTAGTGTGACGGACGCCCAGGGATGTGGCAAGCGGCCGGGCTGAGCTGTTTCCCTGGCCTCCACACAGGGAACACGCATGGGAAACGTGTCGTACTTTCAGTGTCAGTGACCAGTACGGAGTAAGGGACATGCGCAAACACACACACCCACACGCAGTCTCTCACACACACACGTACGTTTGCCTTGCATTTGATTACCATTCACCTCGCTCACACATGCCCAGTGCTGATTAGAGGTGAACATTCTCAGAACAGTGGGGGCGGGTCCAATGAAGATAAAATGGTCCAATGAACGTGACTCATCGGGGTTGCCGTAGTGATTTTCCCAGTGATGTGTACAGATGGTGGGTCAGGCATGGACCCACGCTGGCCCCTAACGCGCTAATTAGCGCCTCGGCAGGGTCGATCGATGTTCCACACCTTCCCTCATCCTGTCGATACCTTCCCTCTTCTTTCCATACCGTCAATCAATCACTCGTTCTCCTCCGCTCTCGCTCTCTCACTCTCTCTCTCTTGCGGTCTCACTCCTCAACTCTCCACCTGTGCCATATCCTTCTCTGAACGCAATTAACGAGTGAGCGTCACTAGGGACAATCCGCCGCCATCCCCCCCCAATGGCAACAGAAACAGGTCAAATATTTATTAGCTTGCTGTCCGGGCTAATATATGTAGGCCAATGCCAAGGACAGCGAGCTGTAGCTTTAATAACGATGAGAGGGCGCTCTGCCGTGTGCCTTTGTGGATCTATACGTGACGGTGACCCAATAAACAAATGAAACATTTGTTTAGGGCCCCGTGATTGGTCTAAGGCCCCGCCCCCCCAAAAGAATTGGCCAATAAAAATGGCCCCATACACTGTTTTTGTTTAGGGCCCCCAAAACCTTAGGGCCGGCCCTAGGAGAATGTCTTGAAAACCGACCTTTCGTATTGTTTCGCGGTAATTTCCCCCGTAAAATGCTAATCGTTTGCCCCTGTGCGTCTCGCCGAGATACTTGCAAGGGTTTTCCGCGCTTCCTTTTTTCCAACACATCTTCTCTTGTTGATTGTGAAGAAGCAATCTGAGGCTCTCCGATGAATACCGTGCGTGCGTTCTCTCATTGACTCCACTCCGCTATAGGAGAAATCTGCTTCTGTTGAATGCGGGAAGGAGTTTCAAGGGCGCGTCTTTCTTTTTCATCTCCTTGCTTACATTTACTTTGTCCTTACATTACTTTGTGATTGTGAAGAAGCAATCTGAGGCTCTCCGATGAATACCGTGCGTGCGTTCTCTCGTTGACTCCACTCCGCTATAGGAGAAATCTGCTTCTGTTGAATGCGGGAAGGAGTTTCAAGGGCGCGTCTTTCTTTTTCATCTCCTTCCTTACATTTACTTTGTCATTTAGCAGACGCTCTTATCCAGAGCGACTTACAGTAAGTACAGAGACATTCCCCCGAGACAAGTAGGGTGAAGTGCCTTGCCCAAGGACACAACGTCAGTTGGCACGGCTGGGAATCGAACTGGCAACCTTCAGATTACTAGCCCGACTCCCTCACCGCTCAGCCACCTGACCCCCTTCCTTCCGTTCTTCCTTTCAGACTGTAAGCTCACGAGCAGGGAGAGGGCCAAGCTTGGCTTCAGAGCGATGCGATGCAAACCCCAGCAAGGTAGAGCAGCGCCAGTACACGCATTACAAAGCCGTTTCATTTCGATCCCTTTACAGCATGCCGCTTAACTCGCCGATAACTTTGATGTTTGCCTTTTTAGCGGCTGCCAGTGCTGCGGGGAGGTACACCTTTGCCGACCTAAACCTTGGAAATGAACAGGTATTTGACGCGTACAGCAAGTGCGCATATTTATATTCTATTTATAACGCGGGATGCCTCTCTGTGGAATCACTCCTGACGCCTCTACCCTTTTCCCTACTGACTTCCTCTCTCTCTCTCTCTCTCTCTCTGTCTCTCTCTCTCTCTCACTCTCTCTCACTCTCTCTGTCTCTCTCTCTCACTCTTTCTGTCTCTCACTTTCTAGATCATCAGCTCCACCACGCCCTGTGCCGACTTCTTCTTCCGTCGATGTCAGCCCTCGGAGTCGCGGCGGGGGGCGGCGCCGGCGGCGGGGGGGTCGTTCTCCCACTCCAGGAACCAGGGGGCGGTCCCAGACGACACCGCGGCCATCGTCAGGAAGTGCAGCGAGGTCGACCTCGACATCATCGTCCTCTGGAAGGTGCAGCCCCCCCTCCGCCTCAGGTTGCTTCTAGATCGGCGCATTTCTAGTACGTTTACGTGTGACGATCGTCTCGCTGTGGTCACAGGCCTTTGTCGTCGAGGACAACAAGCAGCGGATCCTGGAGGGACAGCTCCACGTGGCTCTGCAGACCATCGGCAAAGAGGCTTGCTCCCTGACCCAAAAAGAGGTACACACACACACATCCAGCTCACCAGGGACAGTGCGGCCCCCTCATCGATGGAATCGCACCTCCGGCGAGCGCACGCCCATAAACCAGCAGCACGCCTCGTCAGCAGTCTCAACCTCCCACACTGCGGAGGAGAGGACGTTTATACCGAGTGGCCCGGCATGCCTCCCCCCCCCCTCCCCCCCTCCCCGATCATCTGATAACCATTAGGAACCCAGAGAACGGCTCTTCCCTCCAGATCCACCCAGCGAGGCCAGCCAGCCTCAGCTTGAGGCTGGCCTCAGCTTGAGGCCAGCCTCAAGCTGAGGCCCCCGGGATAAGTGTTTACCTGGCTGTCTGCCAAACACATAATCGTTGGAGGTGCCACCGGTGTCCCGGGACTTGGCCCAGTCAGAGTTGTGTGTGTGTGTGTGTGTGTGTGTGTGTGTGTGCGTGCGTGCGTGTGTGTGTGGGGAGGGGGGGGATTTGCTGGATGGTTTTGGGCCTGGGGAAGGGGGTACTCCATCCCACCTGAATCAAGCAGTGCTCCGAGTTCCTTGACCAGTCGCACAGGAAGCCCGTGTTTGTCCGTCCGTCCTCAGGACGCCACCACACATCCACAGTAGAGCTCCACTATTGGCGCCCACCCGAGATCTCTCTCTCTCTGCCTTTTTATTTGTTTTTTGTCTCACCGCCAGTCGCAGCCCGCCAACCTAACCGTTTCCAAAGTCACATTCCCTGTAGATTCAAGTTAAGCTCTTAATGAAGATGGATGCACTGCAGTTTGCATGGAACAAACTATTAAGAGCGTGCACGTGTGGTCTTATGCGCCCGGGGAGGGGGAGAGACACTTTCTCCCCCCATGAACTAATTGAGCTTCACCTTTCCGAGACGAGGATGTTGTTGGATAGATGCGACGTGTCCCTTCATCCATTCACTGTTGTCACAGCAGCGCAACTCCCCCGCCCTCCCCCACACACACACAATTAATGCTCCACTCATACAAAGCCATTCTGAAGGGATTCGTAAGAGCCGTTCATGCAGTGTGTGTGGGGGGGGGGGTTTGCGCTTGAGTTTACTTCTCCGTGTTTGGTTCCGGGGGGGTAATGACGGCGTGCCAGCGCAGTTGACACGAAACCCCCGTGTGAGACAAAAGCTATCGTTTTGCCAGACGCTGAAATCCACACGTGGCTCTAAAAATTGCTTTCGCCCGACGGATGGAAAAGGAACGTGATGTCGGCCTCCTCCTCCTCCTCCTCTACCTCCTCCCCCTCCTCCTCCTCCTCCTCCTCCACCGTGAGGCCAGACTACATGAGTGTCCGCCACCTATTTCTGGACAACCCCCACACCTCAGCACATACACACACACAACTTCCTGTGGTCGCATAGCAACAGTGTCCTGAGCTCATTCATGGGGATGCAGCTCGGACTTGTCTCGTCTCAGCCGATCACTTTTCCACAGCGTCGCACGCTGGCTCACCGCACGCTGGCTCACCGCACGCTGGCTCACCGCACGCTGGCTCACCGCACGCTGGCTCACCGCACCTCTCTCTAGCCTCTAGCCGCCCTTATTCAAATCGTGTCGTACGGTATGGAATGTGCTTTATTTTTTATTTCACACTCTCCAAAAAAGAACATGGGGGGGGTTCTCTCACCATAGAGACTACATTCTTAGATCGACGACTCGCTGCTTTGTCTAGGGAGTCGACCCTTGTCTAGCCTCACTGTGTAAACGAAACAGTGTGCTGATGGAGGGAAACGTCTCAGTGGTAGAAAACAGCTGACACACTCGTTACTGTTCCCCCCCCCCCTCCTTTCAAATATATCTTTTCCACGACTTTTCTGTGGTGTGGAGTTTCCATGTAATAATAGATGTTTCGCCATTTTACAGAGAGCCTCTGGTACACACACACACACACACACAGCATGGTGGGGCATCAGTTTATGATGTGGACATGGCATTCTTCTCTCTGATTGGTCCCCCTTAGTCAGGTCATGTGTGCTGTGCTGGTTGTGCCACAGGAAGCTCAGGAGATGGTGCTGCTCAAGTTCAAACCAGAGCTGCCTCCTCCCATGACCAGACCCTCTATGGAGCAGCTCTCCCACCTCATCAAAACCAACCTGCACTACCCTGAGAGCTACAGCCACGCGTTCATACAGAAAAGGTAACACACACACACACCCCTACACAGGCACGCAGCTCTCCCACATCCTCAAACCCGTCCTGCACTGCCCTGAGTACTACGACACACACACACGACACACAGCATAATCCCACAAGCAGGAATGGACATGGCGCCCCGAAGGGAGACTCAAGGGGAGTTCAGGCTGATGTGTGAAGAAAGGACCACCGCCTACCAGTGCACCAGTGACCCAGAGCCCCTTTTCCTTCAGCTCCCTCTGGGCACGGAAGCATCCGTGGTGTGGCCTGTGGGGCTGGACGGTGGTGGGGAGGGGGACAGGCGTGAATAGCCCCTGGCTGCCCTGTCGAAGCAGCTATACTCTGGATACTTCAACCCCTACGGCCTGCCTCCTTCTCCTCTGCGAGGCCCTTCCAGCTAGCCAGGGGTCGAGGACTAGCAAACATCCTTCACATGGAAGGACAGTCATGCCAAGACACACTGACTGGGTTTGAATGCGTTTTAGGGCAGTGCGGAGTTATCTCTTTTATAAAGAATTTTACTCGACAAGGATTTCGTCTGACGGACCTTTAGTGAGTTGCGTGACTCCAAATGCCACTTCCTGGTTTTCAGCTGCCCCGCTCTGACGGCCCGGTGATTTCTCTCAGCGCTCCTTCATTTGACGCAATGGCAATTAGATGAAATGTGGACCATTATTTCTGTCTAGTGGGATCATCAGGATGAAGACATTAAAAGACGACAGGTGACCATTAACCTTTCTGTGTCTCCGTGTGGCTGCATGTGTAACTTCTGGACCTTTCTATTTCTCTTTTCCTTTCTCACCTTTTAGCCTCTGTATGGTGCCAGTAACTCTGACCCTGTCCAACTGCTCGCTGGCCCAAGTTGAAGTCTTCATAGACCTGCGAAACAAACTGACCAGGTGCGTCTACCCGCCTTCCTACCCAAGCTACGAGGCGTTTTATTTATTTTTTTTACAAGCTGCAACCAGCAGCTCCATTGTCGGTCGGTCCACCAAAATGTGCATGCCCGTACGTGGTTGCAGCCATTGTGAATTTGCGCTTGTTTTGCTCTGACGGGGAATTTTGGGGGACGATTGTAGCTAACAACCGGTCTTCAAGCCTGACTTTATCCCCTTGTACCCCTTAGAGGGGTTTTCATGTTCTCTCTCTCCGATCTTCCTGTAATCTTCTCATCTTCTCCTTTCAGTCCAGAGTCCTTTGAGGTTCACGGGTCCTTCACGTGGCTGGGCCAGACTCAATACAAGCTGCAGCTGAAGGCACAGGAAGTGATGTGCGTGTCCCTGCGAGCGTGCTTCCTCCACGCGGGCGTCTACAACCTGGGCACGCCCCGCGTCTTCGCCAAGCTGGCCGACCAGGCGTCCGTGTGCGAGACCAGCCAGCAGACGGCTCCCCCCGCCCTGATCATCATCAACAGCACCTAAGCTCCTCCCCCTCCACGAGTAACCCAACCGATCGGCATAAGGAGCACCTAGGCTCCTCCCCCCTCCACAAGTACCCCGACCAATCATCAGCAAGGCGTGGTGAGAGCCACACCCACGAAAAGACCCACACGCCCACTTGGAACCGTGACGCCCTCCCCCCGCCCCTCCTATCCCCGAATAATACTCAATACTGGACAAAGGAAAGCAGTTGTTTTGTATTTCTTAATAACATTTCTAAAGTATATTTAATGAGATGGTCTGTTTTGAAATGAAGCCTGCATCGGCTGAGGTTCCGAGCAGCAGCAGGAGTCAGCGGATGGACCATGTCTGATGTCTCAGCAGCAGAAAAGCTTCATGGCCGGACGTGTGGGTGGAACTCTACCTGACATGAATATGTCACCCCGCCCCCAACAAAGGAGACCTGGTTGGACTCCTTTACTGGAACCAAATCTGTGAAATGGAGGAGTGTGACGAGACACGTTTGAACACACTGGCTCACCCCCCCCCCCCCCTCCCCTCACGGCAGCGTTCCTTTTGACTTCCTCGATCGACGGAATTCAATTCAAACGTTGTTTCGTTGTCGCCACGGCAACCGGCACAGCATGTTTACTTCCTGGATGACCTGGAGCGCACCGGCGTTCTTCTGCCTCGGCGAGACGGCAGCCATGGTGTCACCTCAACCACGCCCGGGAGGAGGGGGGGTCCCCCCCTTGTCCTGTTGAGCCTCACCTCCTCCTGAACTCTGTCAAGTGACTTTTGACGGTGACTGTTGACCACTATGTCGTGAAAGGCTTTGACTTACAGCTCCTAGATACTGCCCGCCCAATCGTCTGTCTGCCAGTCTGTCCTATCGGTCTGTCCCTCGAGACTGTGTCGAACCCACGTGCACGCATTACATTTTCTACAACAACAAAAAATAATCTACATCCCACCCCAACAAAATTCATTGGACCCTTCCCCCCCCCCCCCCCCCACCCACCCTGTTATTTAAATGTATGTATTTACTCAACTGCTTTTCTGGAAATGACGTATTATATTTATAACAAATCTACTGTAAATAGGAAATAAAAATGTAACCAATGACGCGTGCTGCGAGGTGCTGTCTTCAAGAGAAGTAAGCGAGTTTGCTTTCTGCAGGTTGCATTCTATGTCTCCCCTGTCCTCCAGTTCCAAATGGCAATCTCTATCATTCACAGATAAAGCATGACTGACTTGAGGAGCAGAGGAGCATGACCCCCCCCTCCCTGCCCTGTAGCTGCTAGAGTAATTCTCCCTTCTGGACTTACTTTAAAGTTACAAAATATCCAAAGAACCGTTTTCAATCAAAAAAATGTAATATATAAAAGGTTTTGCTTGGCCTTTTTTCTTGTGTTTTGGATCTGACCAATATGTAATTTCCTCACCACAGCCAAGTTCAGTTATAAGTAGGCCAGCCCATTGTTTTGCCGCTATATCTTAATATCATCCAGTCTGAGAGATGCTGAATTGTGTACATTGCCTCCCTGCAATGTAAAAAAGCAGCTCGAAAACATTGAAAAAAGTTCCAGAGCGCGTGTTTTCCTATTGAAAAGGTAATTTGATGCAAACTGTCAGAATAAACACTAGGATTCCTGGAAATACGCACGAAGTGTTTCCAATCAGATATCCGACATAAGAACTAGTGGGCACTCGCTTGCAATGGGCATGCCCTACAGCCCCTTCAAATACTGTAGTGCGCCTGCCCCCTCCTCTATTCGGTAGTTTGGACACATTGCGGTAAAGCTGATCCCGCATGGCCATGCGTGCGAGCCAAAGAACGAAGGTATACAACCTACCCTACCTCTGATGTTGCCCAGTCTCGCTCTCCGTGAACTATATAGTGTAAAGAGAAGATTCTCTCTCACACACGAAGATATCTACTCGGAGCATGGCAGGATTTAGCCTGTGAAGCAAGTTTCAGCGCGTCTTCATCGCGCCGTGCCAAGAGTTGTGCACTCGTTTCGGATGGGGATTTATGGACTGACCGTGAAACAAGAGGTAACGTTCAATTTACTGTCTGATCACTGAGTTTGATTATATAGAGTGGGATGTTATGTTGAACAAGTTGGTGTTTATAGCCACAGGTGATGGCTAAAACCAGGACAGAGCGGTGTCAGTCACGGGTAGCTTGAAAAGCTGAGTCTACACGTTCCTATAATTTACTTTATCTTGTACATAAAAGCACGACCATTATGAAATAAAAATGTGAGTTCAATGTACTGTTGCATGTGCTGCATGGTAACGCCCTGAAACTGGAAAAGAGATTGCTTAGCGGGGCAATTTAATTCAGCTTCTCCACCGTGCGTTATCACCGTGCCTGGTCGGTGTTGGATTTGTAAACTGTGGCAGAATGACCAAGCTTCTCACTTGTTTTGGTTTCCTTCACAATAATTGAGTATACTCCGTTGAAAATTGGATTAAACTGATAAGCGTTCGCTTGGCATCGGGTAACGTGCTTGATGCGCATACTGAGATCACCTCAAGTAAAGCACGTCACAGTAAACTCTGTCCAGTCATAGTTGACTATGGTTAACTTTGCTGCATAAGCATCAATCATACTTCATAAAACATATCGTGTGCCATATGTTTAAGTATCCTTGGCAAACTTTATCCAAAAATACCATTTTTTTTTTTTTTTTATGCTGAATGTATTTAGCATGCTGAATGCTCAAACCTTTATTCACCTAATTGACTCCTCTTTCTTTCCTCCTTTGCTCTCGTTTGAAAGCGATTGAGGCTGGATTTCTATTGACCATGAAGGAACTCGCTTTTCCTTTGGGTTCCACAGCGCTTCTGAAGGTCAGCGTTCACAGCTTTCTGATTGACTTGGGGAGAAAATCAACCCACTCACATGGACGTTGCCGTTGCTAATGTATCGCACAGGTCAGGACGGAGACGCGTGTAGCTTACTGTCAGGGAGATGAAGTGGACTGCTTTGAATCAAGTACCATTAGAAGAGGTCTTTCCTTCAGCTGTCATTAAATGGCCATGAGGTCAACGTCTGTTGACCAGCTCTGGCTCAACAATCTTATTGTATAGGGCTATACAGGTTCAGATATGATGGACTGGGTACTCTAATCTACTTCATCAGCTAATGGGTATTTTATTTGTTTGTTTTAAGTTGAGCACACACTCATGCGGAGGCATGCGCTTTAGCATTTTAGTGATGTCTAACCATCATGGCTCTGGGGCAGTTTAATATTGGGAGTTGGGCAATTTTTATTTCATAGTTGTATTTCTTTTAGGGAGGTCCGAATATACGGGCCTCATGAAGCTGGTAGCGTACAAGGCTTGTTGCTGACTGCTCTTGGCAGGCTATGTGTACACACACACACACACGACACGGAAAAATTCCATTCAATTTCACTCAATTCAATGTCTCAATCCGAAGGCAATTAAAGTTCCTAGAACCGTGTGCACAGCTACCGAATCAGTAATAAACGGAGGTAACACACGCACACAATAGCAGCATAGCCTATGTAGCCTACATAAAACATACATTGTATATTTTACATTAATATGTATATATACAGTTATAGATAGAATATTATGTCCTAGTTCAAAGAATCGATCAGAATGTACCTTGTGAAGCCCAGTGCTGAAAGTTCAGATAGAAATAACAGAACCTGAAGACTAACGAGGCCCCATGTGTAGCCACCAGCCCGGCGGTCTGCTCAGATAGCTTTAGGCAGCTTTAGACCTTAGCACAAGCAACTTCTTTAGGTGCTAATTTGAGCTGCCTATTGAAATCAGTCTGAAAAAGTAAGATTTTGAACACAAGGCATAAGCTTCCAATACATCGATTGGCTGAATTCCGTATTTTCATCAGCCAACTTCTCTGCATGATAAGTGCTGCTGACTACGGTCTGACCACACACCTTCAATCAAGAGCAGTGTATGGTGCCAAAGTTGTTATGAATATTTTAAAACAAGAAAAGAGGTTATCTTGCATCTCATATAGTTTGCTCTTACAGGTGTGAAACATAATTTATTGAATGATGTTGTCAGATGTGAAAACGTTGATGATAGAACCATATGCCAAATGTATATTTACCTGCTTTCTCTTTATACTTCTCAAACTACTCTGAAGAACTGCCTTTTCCCCCTCTGAGCATTTTAATTAACACACCAGTCGGGGTGAATACTGATAGTTTGAATGCCTAAACCAATCTTCTTCAAATGAAATCTTGTGTTTGTGTGTGTGTGTGTGTGTGTGTGTATTTAGGGAATATTGAAAGCTTCCATGCTGACATATTTACTCACCGGAGGTAGTGTAAGGTATAATTACTTTGTAGCGTGGAGTATAGATAAGCAGACTCACTGCATTGGGCTTCAAAGCCCGTCCAAACCAATCACTTTGACAGGAGCTGTCTTTGATCTAAGCTGTTCGACGACTGATTGCTCTATCCTAAACAGTGGTTTCCCTTTCATGGTATTGAGTGTGTGAGTTTATTCAAGTTCAAGTTTGAAGTTTTATTACCATTATTTCCAAGTACATGTACATTGGAGGCCTATAGTTCAGGGGGTGGGTGACAGGGGTGAGGAGTGGCAGGGTGAGGGTATAGTCCAGCAGGGGGGGCGTCAAATTCAGGGGGAAGATGGCCCTGGTGAGGGGTCGGACAGGGTGGCAAGGGAAGCCGTCGTATGTGTGTGCCAGAGTGAAAGACTTGGTGAAGGATGGATAGAGAGAACGATCCGGAACTGTCAAATCCAAGGTGCGTTATTTAGGTATGTAGGGTCATTATTAAATGGACGATCATGGACGGTGGTCTGTGTAGAAGTCAGAATATGGGTCTTTTAAGTCATACTGTCAAGTTCTTGGCCGTAAACTACTGCAGTCCCACGGTCAGAAATTGTAGGTCTGCAGCTTGATGGGGTGGGTTAAAAGCCTGTCTACAGCAAATTGATTATTCTCACTCCGAAAGCAGAACCATATCCCAAATTCACACACCAACACAGAGTACGTCCATGCGGACTGGAGATTCACGGGTGAATAGTTCTGTGAGTTCCTTTCCTCATTTGCTCCACTCTCTCTCTCATCCCTCTCTCCCTCCCCCTTTCCCTCTCTCTGTACTCCAGTTACATGTGTTCAAAGCAGCACCCATCCATGCACACGCACTCACTCGTGCACATGTATATTCATTCACTTCCAGAATCCCTGTGAGAATGCCCGAGACATAGGCCTGCCTGAGTACACCAACATCTCCAATGTACTTGTTGCAAATGGCATGTAAACCGTTCAAACAAGTGTACAGGATATGTTTTCATGTTTGTGACATCTGTCTGCTTCAAATCTCCTGTCTGGGGGTTGAACATTTTTCTACTGGAGCCCAAGCAGCTGATGTAGAGTTTCAGGTGTAGGCTTCCCAACTGAGTCACTATCGGGTGAATACCTCTTTCGAATGACCTCTGAACTCCATGTATACAGAAGGAACTGAGCTTTTGGAGAGCCGAGAGCGGGAACTTTGAAAAGCTTCTACGGACGTCTTCTTTATTCCCCCGCGCACACTGGGCATGCTTGTGTGTGTGTGTGTGTGTCTCTCCAAATAAATTTCCCGTGTGTGTTTGTGTGTGTGTTGACTTGTGTTTCTCCTCTCAGATGGGGTGGCTTGCAGACAACACCAGTTTCCACTCCAACATCTCAGAAGCAGCTGACCTAGCTGTTGCCGTGGTCTACTCTATATTCGGTGAGTACACTTATAAAATCTCTTATCGGTGAACATAATCAGTGCCTTTTGTCTCAACCGCTAGCAATGAAGTCAATGATACACCTTTATGACATTTAACTCAACACATATGCCCTGAATAGTGTTCCTGAAGGTCTATATGAAAAGGTTATATATGTATACAGTATATTTAGCCTATTTCTGACAGAGGCAGAGGTAGACAGGTAATGTAAGGGAGAGGGATAGCGGGGAAGACATCGAACCCGGCCCCGTGCGTTAGGTCTTCAGCCCATGTGGTATGAGCTCTACCCTGTGAGTCGCCGTGGACGCAAACGAGGGACTCAATTTAGCGCTGCAAACATGAGAGAACAATTGTACACCAACACAACGCAATGCAACAAGTCCACATGGAAGGATTTCGTTTTGTTTGTTTACATGTGTGTGCTGATAGGAGGAAATTAGCACGATGGATCAAGCTGGTTTTGACGGAGCAGAGTTATTGCTTTCTTAACTTTTAACACACACATGCACAAACTGCAATCCGTTGCTGTTTGACCAGTACAGTATATCTATCTCCTACATTCAGGATTTCTGAAAGTAAATGGCACCTGTGAGTATATAGTATCCTTGAATGTATACATTATCAGAATGATAATGTCAGAATCAGAATTCTGAATCTTCTGATTCTGATACATTGTGTGTGTGAGATAGAGAGATCTCAGAGCCTGGACTGCAAGACAAGCCAGTGTTCATCTGAGCCTGTGGTTTGTTCCTATTTTTAGCCAAGGCACGTGGCACAAGGCACAATCTACAGACCTCCTAGCCCCTACGCTTTCAAGAAACACCCCCACATACACACAGACTGCTTTGAGAGTCTCATTCAACACACACACACACACACACCTTCTGTCACACACACAAACACACACTTACTTACTTAAGACTTTGATCAAATCAGCAAGTTTCTGATGGTATTGTGAGTCTCGGCTCCCTGTCTACTTCTCCACGCTTCTCCCCTGTGCCCACACACACACACACACACAGACTGAGGCAGACACACACACACACACACAGACTGAGGCAGACACACACACACACACACACACAGACTGAGGCAGACACACACACACACAGACTGAGGCAGACACACACACACACACACACACACACACACACACACAGACTGAGGCAGACACACACACACACACACACACAGACTGAGGCAGACACACACACACACACACAGATACCCCATTGCATCGGCTAAGCTGATTCAAGCCTTCGAGTTTGTCCTCACACACTGAAGCGCAAAGCAGATGAATCAGAACGTCTGATTACTCTTAGCAGAATGATTCACCCACTGCATTGCTGTGGTTAGAGATGATTATGACAGTTATTGTAATGATCTAAGCTATTGCTCTGTTGGTGAGCTCTTTGATCTCTCTAGTTATCCCACATATCCCCCTCTCTGTTGCTGTAGCCACCCTTTCAACCCGCAGTGAGAGAGCATTCATATCAGTGCCTCTTTCATCTTGTGTGTGTCTGATAGGAGTGTGTGGTGGTGTGTGCGTGTCATTTACCACTTGGTAAATATAGTGTTTTTGAGGTATGGGGGCTGATGTCATTAAGATGTGGCATCCCTTGAGAGACAGTTCAGAAATGGTTTTGAATCCATATCCCTGTAGGATATGGCTCCGGAAGGTTCCTGGCTTTTCCATCCGACGCCCATGTGTCAGTCAATGCTGGGATAGAGTTTAGATTGACGTAGTCAAGCACACACATTTTCTTATCTCCTTCACACATGCACCTTCGCCTCATGGTTATCTGGCTGGTTGGCTGGCTGGCAGAGTTGCTGGTTGGTTGGCTGGCTGAGTGGCTGGCAGGACTGACTGACTGTTCTCTGTGGGTGATGTGCAGGTTGCTGGTTTCTCAATAGAAAGCTTCTTTAGGATCTTTGCCAGGAATTTCCTCTGTCTCTTTTTCTCTTTTTATTCACCCTTCCTCTCTGTTTCGCTTGCTTTCTCTCTTTGTTTGTTTCTCACTTTTTGTCTTTGTCGGTTTGTCTGTCTATTTCTCTCTGACAGGTGTGTGTTCACTGTTAGGGAACACCATGCTGCTCTATGTCTCCTATAAGAAGAAGCAACTTCTCAAACCAGCCGAGTTCTTCATCATCAACTTGGCTGTCAGTGACCTTGGCATGACCCTTAGCCTTTACCCCTTGGCCGTGACCTCCAGCATCTACCACAGGTCCCACACACTACGACACAGATAACTAAACACGCGCACACACACGCAGACACTAGCCACGTAATGTCCCCTTTTCATTATCTTGGTGTCTGACAGAAATGTCTGTCTGTCTCTCTCGCTCTCCCCCCATCTCGCTCTCCCCCCATCTCTCTCTCGTTTCCTCTGTCTCTCTCTCTCTCTGGGCCAGGTGGTTGTATGGTAAGACGGTGTGTCTTATTTATGCTTTCTGCGGTGTTCTGTTTGGGATCTGCAGTCTCACAACCCTCACTATCCTCAGCACCGTGTGCTGTCTGAAGGTCTGCTACCCCCTCTACGGTGAGCAAGCTCCCTTGAGAGACACAGTCGGACGGGCGCCATCCTGCTCCTTGAGCATCCATACTAATCTGACCTTTAACCTCCCCCTCCCAGGTAACCGCTTCGGCCCCGACCACGGGCGCATCCTGATCGCCTGTGCCTGGGCGTACGCCCTGGTGTTCGCCTGCTCCCCTCTCGCCCACTGGGGGGCGTACGGGCCCGAGCCGTACGGCACGGCGTGCTGCATCGACTGGCGCGTCTCTGGCCTGGACGCGGGCGCCCGCTCCTACACCGTGGCGCTGTTCGTGTGCTGCTACGCGCTGCCCTGCGCCGTCATCACCTCCTCCTACACGCAGATCCTGGCGACGGTGCGCGAGTCGCGGCGGGCCGTGGAACGGCACGTCTCCGCCCAGACGCGCATGGGCAACATCCAGACCATCATAGTCAAGGTAACGCGCCCAGGGGGGAGGGGGGGGGGGGCGAGCGCCGACATGAATGTATGTTGGGGCATGGGAGGGAGAGACGGAATGTGGGGGAGAAACGGAGTGAGATAGGGAGACAGTGAGAGTGAGACAGAGTGAGAGTGAGAGGGAGAGACAGAGGGAAAGGGAGAGACCGAGTGAGAGGGAGAGACCGAGTGAGAGGGAGAGACCGAGTGAGAGGGAGAGACAGAGTGAGAGGGAGAGACAGAGTGAGAGGAAGAGACAGAGTGAGAGGGAGAGAGGTGTCGGTGCAAGAGCACGTTGAGGACACCTGTAGGATTCCTGCCATCGAGGTCTGTGTGTGCCTGTGCAGGATCGGGACCCCAAACAGCTGCTGCCATTGGCGACCTGCATGCCAGACAGATGCGAGCTAATAGCTGCAAGCGTTCACCAGAGAGGCCAGAGCGGGGAGAGTGGACTGAGAAGGAGCTCATTAAAATAAAAATGTCCGCAACCACCCAGACCTAATCAGCCAATTGCCTCATTGAGGTCGAACATGTATGTTGGGTGGCTGACATGCTGAAATAGGAGACCATTAGAAAAGGGCTCTCGGGGGGGCTTATTTTCTATTTCACTGTCCGAAGCACTCGCGGTTAGACCCGCTTTCTCTCCAACACACTTGGGGCATCCGATTGGCTGCTCTCACCACGTGTTTGGCCCACAGAGAACGCCGTCAAGCTCGCTGCCTCACCGAAAGTGTGTGCGTCTCCCCTCTCCACAGCTCAGCGTGGCCGTGTGCATCGGCTTCTTCGCCGCGTGGAGCCCGTACGCCATGGTGTCCATGTGGGCGGCGTTCGGCCACATGGACGCCATCCCCCCCATGGCGTTTGCCATCCCCGCCATGTTCGCCAAGTCGTCCACACTGTACAACCCCCTGGTGTACCTGCTCCTGAAACCCAACTTCCGCCACCTGCTGTCCAAGGACCTGCTGTCGCTACGGCGGGCCTGCCTGCGGCGCTGCAGCTGCGTCCACCGCCTGCGCCGCCTCTCCTGCCGCTCGGTCGCGGCGGTCGGCCTGCGCCCGCGGGTCGGCGCCGCGGCGTCCGACTCGGCCCCCTCGCGGGCCGTCCTGGGCTCCTCCCACTGCGCGTGCGAGCGCTGCCGGGACCCGTTCGAGTGCTTCAAGCAGTACCCCCGCCGTTGTCACATCAACGTCAACACCGTGCAGCTCTCGCTGATGGATCGCGTGGCGCCCCCCCCGGCGCCGGGGCCCGCCCCCTTGGCCCGGACGCACCCGGCCTCCAAGAAGAGCGTGCGCGTGGTCGTTCGCGGGAAGAAGAGCGCCGAGGTCGATGGCCTGGAGGTCACCCTGGAGACGGTGCCCGCCCACCTCAAAACCGTTGCTCCATGAGAGACTTTCACAAATGCGCGCAAACACACTCAGCCTCCCTATGAATGTATTCTTTAAACATTTTCTACATCTAAGATGTTTTTTTATTTTTATGTCTAGTAGGATTTTTTTTTTTTTTTTTCGATCTATGACTCACGTTGATAACTATTTACCTCATTGTAGTTCTTTTAGAATCAGATGAAGCAAAGTAGAACCCATTGAGAGGTGGGCCTCAGACTGTTTGTCCAACGATGACGGTTCTTTTCCCTTTCAACCCCTTGTGCTGCCTTCGGGTCACATGATCCAAAGGTTCATAACGAACCATCGTTGCGTTTACCCAATACAAAAACAAAGTTTTTTTTTTCTTTTAACCTTTGCAATGTGGGGGGTCTGAGACAGCCCAACGGTTAAAAGAAAATGCTTCACTTTGTTTTTGTATGCGGTAAAGTTGTCGCAATACAACGGTGGGTCACAATGACTGATGGGTCAGAATGACCCGAAGATAACACAAGGGTTAAGCAGTGATCTCAACCAATCACAGGACAATAGAGGTTGACATCAACCAATAGCGTGTTGAGTTTAGACGCATCTCAACAGCACTTCCTTAATCCATGGAAACCAAACTCAGGAAGGACAACACATTTCTGCAGGTTGCTTTGAGGACACTGAAATGGGATAAAGAATATTTTATTATATAAACATGAGAATTGTATTTCTGATGTTTTTATTCCTATTTTTGATGTGTTTTTATTCCTATTTTTGATGTGTTTTTTTCCTTTTCCATTTCTTCATGGGAATTTATTTAATTTGCTTACATATTTATGAAGGCATATGTTTTGTTTAAATTTCAGCTCTAATAGGTAGATGGTGATGGTGATTTAATATGTTGCCTTTTAAGAAGAGCTACTGTACTGTGACATGTCAGAGTAAAGCTAAGTCCAGACTTTTTCAGTATCCAACTCTGAGCCATGGCGTCTGCGCTCTCCAAAGTCACCAAAGACAGACCCTGCTGTCAACATGTCTGCATTGTATGCAAAAAACGATTGTGACATTACATGCAAGTTTCACCTTGTGAGAATGAACAATGTTGAAATTTCGAGGGATCCTTTTAAAAATATTTTGTGATGTTTCGTGGGGATGGGGGGGGGGGGGGGGGCGCGGTGGGGGGTGGTTTGTGGTTGTTATTCTGCAGTATTGTGCGTGCCAATGGTGTTCAATAGGTCTGAACTGAACCCCCAGACTTAAAAATTATGCTTTTCTAGAACGTTGCCTTCTAAGAAGTGCAAGGATCTTTTCAGATATCACAATCAAAGGGCTGTATTTGAACTTGATGTGTACCTAGAAATATGATCCTTATGGAAAGTTCTAGTGCACATGTGCAACATAGAATCCAGCCCTACCTTGCATTTGTATGACTGCTGAAATTGTTTATGGTGCTGTTGAAATGAATGTAAGTGATCATTGTTTTTGTTTTTTTATCTTTAACTTACTGTGTTGACGCTTTGTTTGGATGAATCAAAGTGATCTAGAAGTAAACCACAAGTGGAAAAACGGTGTCAGTGGGACGTGTGTGGTTCTTGTTATCATGTATCATTGCTTGAAATACTCTCCCGTCTCTCTGTCTGCCTGTTTCTGTGTGTACTGGACCCGTCTGCCTGTTTCTGTGTGTACTGGACCCGTCTGCCTGTTTCTGTGTGTACTGGACCCGTCTGCCTGTTTCTGTGTGTACTGGACCTGTCTGCCTGTTTCTGTGTGTGTGTGTGTTGCTGCCTCAGGGACCTGCAGCTGGGAGGTGTGATCATGTGGTTTCACTGAGATCAGAGAGGATTCCTGGCTGAGGTTATTGTTAGCCATAAACTACTTTAATTAAAATGATAATATATGACATATCGTAAAAATGGACACGGTCAGGGCATAGACTTTACATACACAAAAACGCAGTGAAAATGAGTGGGCAAGGTTGTAGTGGTACAGGCTTGGGAGTAGGGCAGAGGCAAAGACAAATGTACCATGTTCAATTGAAATCAATCTGCTTTATTTTGAATACATATTATACCTGACATGATAAATGTCCTAATGCATCAGCACCAAGAGGAAGTCCGGATGTGTTTTTCTTTGTGATGAATGGATGCCATTACTGTTCATTGGAATGGAGAAAGACTCTACAAAAGGCTTGGCAGAGTTGAATGAATTTCTCCAGGCTCTGTTGGGTCAATTAAATCCCCACGTTCTTGCAGTCGACTGTTCCCTCCCTCCCTCCACGCTCACCTTGCACGTGTGCATTGTTCATGGGCGAGCACTGACACTGACACGTTTGCTCAAGGAGGTATCGCCATGGAAACCAGCAGTTTATTAGAGTGTGACATTTCCTCCTTTTCCTCTGTCGAGGATGTAACGGGGTGGGGGTGGGGTGGGGGAGGTTGGGGCTGTCCACCAAACGCCTCGGCGAGAACAACAAAGCTGCAAAGGACCACCAGTCGGGAATACGTGGAGTTGGAGGAGGGGGGGGGGGACACAGAACACGTGGAGTTGGGGGGGGGGGGGGGGACACACAGAACACGTGGAGTTGGGGAGGGGGGGGGGACACAGAACACGTGGAGTTGGGGAGGGGGGGGGGGGGACACAGAACACGTGGAGTTGGGGAGGGGGGGGGGACACAGAACACGTGGAGTTGGGGAGGGGGGGGGTGGGTGAGTCGGTCAAAGGGGGTGAAGAGAAAGCGAGGGGGGTAAAACGAGCGGAATGAGACAGTGACTGGGAAAATGAGCAAAAAAGAGCAATGAATGTGAATGACTTTACAGGAGTAAAGGGTTTGTGTGTGTGTGTGTGTGTGTGTGTGTGTGGGGTCCGATTGAGAAAAGGTTCCTGTCTGGCACGTGTTTTGTGGCGTGGTTAAGAGACTGTGCTTGAATTACAGCTGCTAAGTGACTTCCGTTCCAGGGACAATCAAACGCCATAAAGTGGGTAAGGGTGAGGAAGTCCAGGTTGAGTGTATGAAGAACGAGTGAGTGACAGAAAGAGAGAGAGACAAAGAGCGAAAGAAAGAGATGTAGCTGCCAGGAAACGGAGGAGAAAGATGAGTAATGGGATCCACGGAGAGAAGAGGCGTTTAGGGAGGGGGGGGGGGGGGGACACAGAACATATAAACTGTAGCGGAAGTAAGACAGACAGAGAGACGAGTTGAGAAGGAAAGGATGGTGGGAGTGGGTGGATTGTGGGTGTTTGGGGAGAGGGGGGGAGCATCTTTGCCATGGCTCCAGCTTGCTCACGTGCAGATAAAAATAGCCTCGCCTGTTAACATCTCCCATAGCGGAAGCATTTAACCATGTGCGAGTCAGCATCAGTGCAGGAACATCCACTAGAAGGGACCTGTGGTCCAGAACAACCTGGGTTTACACCAGTGCCGGCTGCTGGGGTTTCAAAGAGGGGAAGCTCATTTTCGGCCTACAAAGCTTGAATAGCTTTGGCGACTTTTGTAGTACAAAATTACTGTCAATCAAAAGGAGATGCAGTCTTTCAACAGACCCTCCAATCATCACGCGGAAGCCCAGCGTCCAGGCCAGCCCACTCCTCCATTCACCCCCCAGAGACGCTGAGCGTCCAGGGCGGGACATAATCGCAGCATTTATCCAATGACAATGAAAAAGTCAGGCAGACAGTTAAAACCAGTACTGCTGATATAGAGACAAAGTCCCTCCACAAAATATTTAATTAGCAATGCATTCATTCTTTGTAGTGGCATTTAAGGATAGTCCATTAACCTTGGATGTTGTGCCGGTGGATTGGGTAGAGGAGAGGAGGGGGTTGGCAACCATATTATTTTGTTTCACTGGATGTGCTGTGTCAGAAGAGGCTGATTAGAGTGGGAACCAGCCTGACAGACCTGTATGTCTGCATGTGCACGCTCAGTGAATACACATTGCGACGCAGGGAGATTCAAGGGGAAGTGACGCAGCACTGAAAGCTGTGACCTGATGACCTCACGCAGTAAAGGAATGAGAGAGCAACGATAAAGACTTCTCC